>NC_136502.1:117214846-117309846 GCF_053919585.1 Euprymna scolopes
AGGAGACTAGATTCAATCTTGTTAGCAAAAAAGGAACACAGGGCAATAATCATTGATATTGCAGTGCACACCGATGTGAATGGAGAAGGAAAAAGGAAAAAACAAAGAAGTTGGAAAAGTACAAGACTTGAAAAGGGAGATAAAAAAGATTGTAGAAGTTGATAAACCTGCATATGGTCTGATGGGAACCCTGGGAAGTGTGACAAAATAATTTGACAAGTAGATTGAGAAAATTGGTATCCATTGCAATGTTGGAGTACTTCGGAAGATAGCCTTGTTGGAAACCGCCAGAAACTTGCGGAAAGTGCTGGAAAACTGAGCAAAGAATATACTGATAGCATGTGGTCATTTGTTATGATACGCCTATCGGCATCTATGCGATAACAACAGCCAGATTCAAAATGTGACAAAAAATAATAAAAATAATAAAAAAATAAAATGAAAAAATGATAACAGTCAAAATCTTAAGGAACATGTTTAATTTTTTTTTTATATGGTAGTCACCACTTATCAAGGCCCGGAATCCACTCGGGGATAAGGGTTATTGCGTGTACAGTAATCAATGGGATAGTATCGTAGCAATCTTTAATACTGGAGATTTGATAAAGTGTCTTACTTAAGTGGGCGATTCATCAGGAATTTGTTTATATTGGACTTAAAGACATCCAAGTTGTAGTCAGGTGGGATACAGGCAGACGGAAGAGAGTTCCGCAGGCGTGCACTTCTAAAAAAGAAGCTTTGTTCATGGAATCTGCGTTTGGATTTAGACACAGATAAAGAGTGGGGAAAATTATTGACAGTGGTTTCAGCTAGACGGCTGTTTATCGTGATAGATTGGCGAGGGGGACTAGAGATTGGAGCTCAGACGAGCACTTGCCATGGAAATAACGATAAACTTCGGAAAGTAAGCAACAAAATCTACGATCAGAGATAATTGGAATCAGAAGAAGAAGAAAACAATACAGAAAAAATATTAACCCAAGTCGAAAAGATATAAAAATAATAAGTCGAAAGAATAAGTCGAAAGGATATATAAATAATAAGTCGAAAGGATATAAAAATAATAAGTCGAAAGGATATATGAATAATAATTTAAATTTACTTTTAATCGAAGAGAAGTGTCTCAGTTAGAAACATATCAAATAATATCTTTGATATTGGATCACCTGGATTAATGTCATCAGATCTAATGTTATTCTCCCATGTTTCGGCCGATGTAACTTCCAACCTCCCGCAGGTGAGTCTGGTCGAACTCGAAGATCTTTATGCCAAACTCGGGAATCTATACAGTATTTCC
The DNA here is from genome assembly GCF_053919585.1 of Euprymna scolopes. NCBI lineage: Eukaryota > Metazoa > Mollusca > Cephalopoda > Sepiida > Sepiolidae > Euprymna > Euprymna scolopes. The sequence continues at coordinate 117,216,144 of NC_136502.1, forward strand.
AGTAAAAATATACTAAAAAACATAATTTTATACTTATGAAATGCATGATATAATATCGGTTACAGAAAGACACTAAATCTTCATTAAAATGATTAAACTCGTGAAGCGTCTGTGCATATTGTTTTGTTTAAGGAAAACTATTTATCGTTTCATTGAGTGTTAATAATGAAATTATCCATAAAAAAGATTGGGAAAACCCTGACTGTCTCTTGATTATAGATTTTGTTTCGTCTAAGTATTCTATTGGGATTATCGATATTTTGTGTCGGTTTCTCAACCGAAACAGTTCGGCTTCATCTTGCCAAGAGTCAGTCATTGTATAAAATCCTATTTTCAAACGCACGAATATTCACTCTTTCCGTCTCATCTGATACGTTCGTCATTATTTAGACAAGCATATTTGTCCCCCTTTCCCCCGATCGCATATTTTTGCTCGTTTATATGAAGATATAACGTCACCATGGTTCTCTTGTATTTGCCTCCCCACGAGGACAGAATCTGTTAGTTTGTATGAAGATATAACGTCAACATGGTTCAAGGACAAAATTTGTTAGTTTGTATGAAGATATAACGTCAACATGGTTCTTTTTTATTCACCTCCCCACAAGGACAGAATTTGTTAGTTTGTATGAAGATATAACGTCAACATGGTTCAAGGACAAAATTTGTTAGTTTGTATGAAGATATAACGTCAACATGGTTCTCTTGTATAGCCTCGCCACGAGGACAGAATTTGTTAGTTTGTATGAAGATATAACGTCAACATGGTTCTTTTTTATTTGCCTCCCCACAAGGACAGAATTTGTTAGTTTGTATGAAGATATAACGTCAACATGGTTCAAGGACAAAATTTGTTAGTTTGTATGAAGATATAACGTCAACATGGTTCAAGGACAAAATTTGTTAGTTTGTATGAAGATATAACGTCAACATGGTTCTTTTTTATTCACCTCCCCACAAGGACAGAATTTGTTAGTTTGTATGAAGATATAACGTCAACATGGTTCAAGGACAAAATTTGTTAGTTTGTATGAAGATATAACGTCAACATGGTTCTCTTGTATAGCCTCGCCACGAGGACAGAATTTGTTAGTTTGTATGAAGATATAACGTCAACATGGTTCTTTTTTATTTGCCTCCCCACAAGGACAGAATTTGTTAGTTTGTATGAAGATATAACGTCAACATGGTTCAAGGAAAAAATTTGTTAGTTTGTATGAAGATATAACGTCAACATGGTTCTCTTGTATTTGCCTCGCCACGAGGACAGAATTTGTTAGTTTTTATGAAGATATAACGTCAACATGGTTCAAGGACAAAATTTGTTAGTTTGTATGAAGATATAACGTCAACATGGTTCTTTTGTATTTGCCTCCCCACAAGGACAGAATTTGTTAGTTTGTATGAAGATATAACGTCAACATGGTTCTTTTTTATTCACCTCCCCACAAGGACAGAATTTGTTAGTTTGTATGAAGATATAACGTCAACATGGTTCAAGGACAAAATTTGTTAGTTTGTATGAAGATATAACGTCAACATGGTTCTTTTGTATTTGCCTCCCCACAAGGACAGAATTTGTTAGTTTGTATGAAGATATAACGTCAACATGGTTCTTTTTTATTCACCTCCCCACAAGGACAGAATTTGTTAGTTTGTATGAAGATATAACGTCAACATGGTTCAAGGACAAAATTTGTTAGTTTGTATGAAGATATAACGTCAACATGGTTCTTTTGTATTTGCCTCCCCACAAGGACAGAATTTGTTAGTTTGTATGAAGATATAACGTCAACATGGTTCTTTTTTATTTGCCTCCCCACAAGGACAGAATTTGTTAGTTTGTATGAAGATATAACGTCAACATGGTTCAAGGACAAAATTTGTTAGTTTGTATGAAGATATAACGTCAACATGGTTCTTTTGTATTTGCCTCCCCACAAGGACAGAATTTGTTAGTTTGTATGAAGATATAACGTCAACATGGTTCAAGGACAAAATTTGTTAGTTTGTATGAAGATATAACGTCAACATGGTTCTTTTGTATTTGCCTCCCAACAAGGACAGAATTTGTTAGTTTGTATGAAGATATAACGTCAACATGGTTCTTTTGTATTTGCCTCCCCACAAGGACAGAATTTGTTAGTTTGTATGAAGATATAACGTCAACATGGTTCAAGGACAAAATTTGTTAGTTTGTATGAAGATATAACGTCAACATGGTTCTTTTGTATTTGCCTCCCCACAAGGACAGAATTTGTTAGTTTGTATGAAGATATAACGTCAACATGGTTCAAGGACAAAATTTGTTAGTGTGTATGAAGATATAACGTCAACATGGTTCTTTTGTATTTGCCTCCCCACAAGGACAGAATTTGTTAGTTTGTATGAAGATATAACGTCAACATGGTTCAAGGACAAAATTTGTTAGTTTGTATGAAGATATAACGTCAACATGGTTCTTTTGTATTTGCCTCCCCACAAGGACAAAATTTGTTAGTTTGTATGAAGATATAACGTCAACATGGTTCTTTTGTATTTGCCTCCCCACAAGGACAGAATTTGTTAGTTTGTATGAAGATATAACGTCAACATGGTTCAAGGAAAAATTTGTTAGTTTGTATGAAGATATAACGTCAACATGGTTCTTTTGTATTTGCCTCCCCACAAGGACAAAATTTGTTAGTTTGTATGAAGATATAACGTCAACATGGTTCTTTTGTATTTGCCTCCCCACAAGGACAGAATTTGTTAGTTTGTATGAAGATATAACGTCAACATGGTTCAAGGACAAAATTTGTTAGTTTGTATGAAGATATAACGTCAACATGGTTCTTTTGTATTTGCCTCCCAACAAGGACAGAATTTGTTAGTTTGTATGAAGATATAACGTCAACATGGTTCAAGGACAAAATTTGTTAGTTTGTATGAAGATATAACGTCAACATGGTTCTTTTGTATTTGCCTCCCCACAAGGACAAAATTTGTTAGTTTGTATGAAGATATAACGTCAACATGGTTCTTTTGTATTTGCCTCCCCACAAGGACAGAATTTGTTAGTTTGTATGAAGATATAACGTCAACATGGTTCAAGGACAAAATTTGTTAGTTTGTATGAAGATATAACGTCAACATGGTTCTTTTGTATTTGCCTCCCCACAAGGACAAAATTTGTTAGTTTGTATGAAGATATAACGTCAACATGGTTCTTTTTTATTCACCTCCCCACAAGGACAGAATTTGTTAGTTTGTATGAAGATATAACGTCAACATGGTTCAAGGACAAAATTTGTTAGTTTGTATGAAGATATAACGTCAACATGGTTCTTTTGTATTTGCCTCCCCACAAGGACAGAATTTGTTAGTTTGTATGAAGATATAACGTCAACATGGTTCAAGGACAAAATTTGTTAGTTTGTATGAAGATATAACGTCAACATGGTTCTTTTGTATTTGCCTCCCCACAAGGACAGAATTTGTTAGTTTGTATGAAGATATAACGTCAACATGGTTCTTTTTTATTCACCTCCCCACAAAGACAGAATTTGTTAGTTTGTATGAAGATATAACGTCAACATGGTTCAAGGACAAAATTTGTTAGTTTGTATGAAGATATAACGTCAACATGGTTCAAGGACAAAATTTGTTAGTTTGTATGAAGATATAACGTCAACATGGTTCTTTTGTATTTGCCTCCCCACAAGGACAAAATTTGTTAGTTTGTATGAAGATATAACGTCAACATGGTTCAAGGACAAAATTTGTTAGTTTGTATGAAGATATAACGTCAACATGGTTCTTTTGTATTTGCCTCCCCACAAGGACAGAATTTGTTAGTTTGTATGAAGATATAACGTCAACATGGTTCAAGGACAAAATTTGTTAGTTTGTATGAAGATATAACGTCAACATGGTTCTTTTGTATTTGCCTCCCCACAAGGACAGAATTTGTTAGTTTGTATGAAGATATAACGTCAACATGGTTCAAGGACAAAATTTGTTAGTTTGTATGAAGATATAACGTCAACATGGTTCTTTTGTATTTGCCTCCCCACAAGGACAAAATTTGTTAGTTTGTATGAAGATATAACGTCAACATGGTTCTTTTGTATTTGCCTCCCCACAAGGACAGAATTTGTTAGTTTGTATGAAGATATAACGTCAACATGGTTCAAGGACAAAATTTGTTAGTTTGTATGAAGATATAACGTCAACATGGTTCTTTTGTATTTGCCTCCCCACAAGGACAGAATTTGTTAGTTTGTATGAAGATATAACGTCAACATGGTTCAAGGACAAAATTTGTTAGTTTGTATGAAGATATAACGTCAACATGGTTCTTTTGTATTTGCCTCCCCACAAGGACAGAATTTGTTAGTTTGTATGAAGATATAACGTCAACATGGTTCAAGGACAAAATTTGTTAGTTTGTATGAAGATATAACGTCAACATGGTTCTTTTGTATTTGCCTCCCCACAAGGACAGAATTTGTTAGTTTGTATGAAGATATAACGTCAACATGGTTCAAGGACAAAATTTGTTAGTTTGTATGAAGATATAACGTCAACATGGTTCTTTTGTATTTGCCTCCCCACAAGGACAGAATTTGTTAGTTTGTATGAAGATATAACGTCAACATGGTTCTTTTTTATTCACCTCCCCACAAGGACAGAATTTGTTAGTTTGTATGAAGATATAACGTCAACATGGTTCAAGGACAAAATTTGTTAGTTTGTATGAAGATATAACGTCAACATGGTTCTTTTGTATTTGCCTCCCCACAAGGACAGAATTTGTTAGTTTGTATGAAGATATAACGTCAACATGGTTCTTTTTTATTCACCTCCCCACAAGGACAGAATTTGTTAGTTTGTATGAAGATATAACGTCAACATGGTTCAAGGACAAAATTTGTTAGTTTGTATGAAGATATAACGTCAACATGGTTCTTTTGTATTTGCCTCCCCACAAGGACAGAATTTGTTAGTTTGTATGAAGATATAACGTCAACATGGTTCTTTTTTATTTGCCTCCCCACAAGGACAGAATTTGTTAGTTTGTATGAAGATATAACGTCAACATGGTTCAAGGACAAAATTTGTTAGTTTGTATGAAGATATAACGTCAACATGGTTCTTTTGTATTTGCCTCCCCACAAGGACAGAATTTGTTAGTTTGTATGAAGATATAACGTCAACATGGTTCAAGGACAAAATTTGTTAGTTTGTATGAAGATATAACGTCAACATGGTTCTTTTGTATTTGCCTCCCCACAAGGACAGAATTTGTTAGTTTGTATGAAGATATAACGTCAACATGGTTCTTTTGTATTTGCCTCCCCACAAGGACAGAATTTGTTAGTTTGTATGAAGATATAACGTCAACATGGTTCAAGGACAAAATTTGTTAGTTTGTATGAAGATATAACGTCAACATGGTTCTTTTGTATTTGCCTCCCCACAAGGACAGAATTTGTTAGTTTGTATGAAGATATAACGTCAACATGGTTCAAGGACAAAATTTGTTAGTTTGTATGAAGATATAACGTCAACATGGTTCTTTTGTATTTGCCTCCCCACAAGGACAGAATTTGTTAGTTTGTATGAAGATATAACGTCAACATGGTTCAAGGACAAAATTTGTTAGTTTGTATGAAGATATAACGTCAACATGGTTCTTTTGTATTTGCCTCCCCACAAGGACAAAATTTGTTAGTTTGTATGAAGATATAACGTCAACATGGTTCTTTTGTATTTGCCTCCCCACAAGGACAGAATTTGTTAGTTTGTATGAAGATATAACGTCAACATGGTTCAAGGACAAAATTTGTTAGTTTGTATGAAGATATAACGTCAACATGGTTCTTTTGTATTTGCCTCCCCACAAGGACAGAATTTGTTAGTTTGTATGAAGATATAACGTCAACATGGTTCTTTTGTATTTGCCTCCCCACAAGGACAGAATTTGTTAGTTTGTATGAAGATATAACGTCAACATGGTTCAAGGACAAAATTTGTTAGTTTGTATGAAGATATAACGTCAACATGGTTCTTTTGTATTTGCCTCCCCACAAGGACAGAATTTGTTAGTTTGTATGAAGATATAACGTCAACATGGTTCAAGGACAAAATTTGTTAGTTTGTATGAAGATATAACGTCAACATGGTTCTTTTGTATTTGCCTCCCCACAAGGACAAAATTTGTTAGTTTGTATGAAGATATAACGTCAACATGGTTCTTTTGTATTTGCCTCCCCACAAGGACAGAATTTGTTAGTTTGTATGAAGATATAACGTCAACATGGTTCAAGGACAGAATTTGTTAGTTTGTATGAAGATATAACGTCAACATGGTTCTTTTGTATTTGCCTCCCCACAAGGACAGAATTTGTTAGTTTGTATGAAGATATAACGTCAACATGGTTCAAGGACAAAATTTGTTAGTTTGTATGAAGATATAACGTCAACATGGTTCTTTTGTATTTGCCTCCCCACAAGGACAGAATTTGTTAGTTTGTATGAAGATATAACGTCAACATGGTTCTTTTTTATTCACCTCCCCACAAGGACAGAATTTGTTAGTTTGTATGAAGATATAACGTCAACATGGTTCAAGGACAAAATTTGTTAGTTTGTATGAAGATATAACGTCAACATGGTTCTTTTGTATTTTCCTCCCCACAAGGACAGAATTTGTTAGTTTGTATGAAGATATAACGTCAACATGGTTCTTTTTTATTCACATCCCCACAAGGACAGAATTTGTTAGTTTGTATGAAGATATAACGTCAACATGGTTCAAGGACAAAATTTGTTAGTTTGTATGAAGATATAACGTCAACATGGTTCTTTTGTATTTGCCTCCCCACAAGGACAGAATTTGTTAGTTTGTATGAAGATATAACGTCAACATGGTTCTTTTTTATTTGCCTCCCCACAAGGACAGAATTTGTTAGTTTGTATGAAGATATAACGTCAACATGGTTCAAGGACAAAATTTGTTAGTTTGTATGAAGATATAACGTCAACATGGTTCTTTTGTATTTGCCTCCCCACAAGGACAGAATTTGTTAGTTTGTATGAAGATATAACGTCAACATGGTTCAAGGACAAAATTTGTTAGTTTGTATGAAGATATAACGTCAACATGGTTCTTTTGTATTTGCCTCCCCACAAGGACAGAATTTGTTAGTTTGTATGAAGATATAACGTCAACATGGTTCTTTTGTATTTGCCTCCCCACAAGGACAGAATTTGTTAGTTTGTATGAAGATATAACGTCAACATGGTTCAAGGACAAAATTTGTTAGTTTGTATGAAGATATAACGTCAACATGGTTCTTTTGTATTTGCCTCCCCACAAGGACAGAATTTGTTAGTTTGTATGAAGATATAACGTCAACATGGTTCAAGGACAAAATTTGTTAGTTTGTATGAAGATATAACGTCAACATGGTTCTTTTGTATTTGCCTCCCCACAAGGACAGAATTTGTTAGTTTGTATGAAGATATAACGTCAACATGGTTCAAGGACAAAATTTGTTAGTTTGTATGAAGATATAACGTCAACATGGTTCTTTTGTATTTGCCTCCCCACAAGGACAAAATTTGTTAGTTTGTATGAAGATATAACGTCAACATGGTTCTTTTGTATTTGCCTCCCCACAAGGACAGAATTTGTTAGTTTGTATGAAGATATAACGTCAACATGGTTCAAGGAAAAATTTGTTAGTTTGTATGAAGATATAACGTCAACATGGTTCTTTTGTATTTGCCTCCCCACAAGGACAGAATTTGTTAGTTTGTATGAAGATATAACGTCAACATGGTTCTTTTGTATTTGCCTCCCCACAAGGACAGAATTTGTTAGTTTGTATGAAGATATAACGTCAACATGGTTCAAGGACAAAATTTGTTAGTTTGTATGAAGATATAACGTCAACATGGTTCTTTTGTATTTGCCTCCCCACAAGGACAGAATTTGTTAGTTTGTATGAAGATATAACGTCAACATGGTTCAAGGACAAAATTTGTTAGTTTGTATGAAGATATAACGTCAACATGGTTCTTTTGTATTTGCCTCCCCACAAGGACAAAATTTGTTAGTTTGTATGAAGATATAACGTCAACATGGTTCTTTTGTATTTGCCTCCCCACAAGGACAGAATTTGTTAGTTTGTATGAAGATATAACGTCAACATGGTTCAAGGACAAAATTTGTTAGTTTGTATGAAGATATAACGTCAACATGGTTCTTTTGTATTTGCCTCCCCACAAGGACAGAATTTGTTAGTTTGTATGAAGATATAACGTCAACATGGTTCAAGGACAAAATTTGTTAGTTTGTATGAAGATATAACGTCAACATGGTTCTTTTGTATTTGCCTCCCCACAAGGACAGAATTTGTTAGTTTGTATGAAGATATAACGTCAACATGGTTCTTTTTTATTCACCTCCCCACAAGGACAGAATTTGTTAGTTTGTATGAAGATATAACGTCAACATGGTTCAAGGACAAAATTTGTTAGTTTGTATGAAGATATAACGTCAACATGGTTCTTTTGTATTTTCCTCCCCACAAGGACAGAATTTGTTAGTTTGTATGAAGATATAACGTCAACATGGTTCTTTTTTATTCACCTCCCCACAAGGACAGAATTTGTTAGTTTGTATGAAGATATAACGTCAACATGGTTCAAGGACAAAATTTGTTAGTTTGTATGAAGATATAACGTCAACATGGTTCTTTTGTATTTGCCTCCCCACAAGGACAAAATTTGTTAGTTTGTATGAAGATATAACGTCAACATGGTTCTTTTTTATTTGCCTCCCCACAAGGACAGAATTTGTTAGTTTGTATGAAGATATAACGTCAACATGGTTCAAGGACAAAATTTGTTAGTTTGTATGAAGATATAACGTCAACATGGTTCTCTTGTATTTGCCTCGCCACGAGGACAGAATTTGTTAGTTTGTATGAAGATATAACGTCAACATGGTTCAAGGACAAAATTTGTTAGTTTGTATGAAGATATAACGTCAACATGGTTCTTTTGTATTTGCCTCCCCACAAGGACAGAATTTGTTAGTTTGTATGAAGATATAACGTCAACATGGTTCTTTTTTATTCACCTCCCCACAAGGACAGAATTTGTTAGTTTGTATGAAGATATAACGTCAACATGGTTCAAGGACAAAATTTGTTAGTTTGTATGAAGATATAACGTCAACATGGTTCTTTTGTATTTGCCTCCCCACAAGGACAGAATTTGTTAGTTTGTATGAAGATATAACGTCAACATGGTTCTTTTTTATTCACCTCCCCACAAGGACAGAATTTGTTAGTTTGTATGAAGATATAACGTCAACATGGTTCAAGGACAAAATTTGTTAGTTTGTATGAAGATATAACGTCAACATGGTTCTTTTGTATTTGCCTCCCCACAAGGACAGAATTTGTTAGTTTGTATGAAGATATAACGTCAACATGGTTCTTTTTTATTTGCCTCCCCACAAGGACAGAATTTGTTAGTTTGTATGAAGATATAACGTCAACATGGTTCAAGGACAAAATTTGTTAGTTTGTATGAAGATATAACGTCAACATGGTTCTTTTGTATTTGCCTCCCCACAAGGACAGAATTTGTTAGTTTGTATGAAGATATAACGTCAACATGGTTCAAGGACAAAATTTGTTAGTTTGTATGAAGATATAACGTCAACATGGTTCTTTTGTATTTGCCTCCCCACAAGGACAGAATTTGTTAGTTTGTATGAAGATATAACGTCAACATGGTTCTTTTGTATTTGCCTCCCCACAAGGACAGAATTTGTTAGTTTGTATGAAGATATAACGTCAACATGGTTCAAGGACAAAATTTGTTAGTTTGTATGAAGATATAACGTCAACATGGTTCTTTTGTATTTGCCTCCCCACAAGGACAGAATTTGTTAGTTTGTATGAAGATATAACGTCAACATGGTTCAAGGACAAAATTTGTTAGTTTGTATGAAGATATAACGTCAACATGGTTCTTTTGTATTTGCCTCCCCACAAGGACAGAATTTGTTAGTTTGTATGAAGATATAACGTCAACATGGTTCAAGGAAAAATTTGTTAGTTTGTATGAAGATATAACGTCAACATGGTTCTTTTGTATTTGCCTCCCCACAAGGACAAAATTTGTTAGTTTGTATGAAGATATAACGTCAACATGGTTCTTTTGTATTTGCCTCCCCACAAGGACAGAATTTGTTAGTTTGTATGAAGATATAACGTCAACATGGTTCAAGGAAAAATTTGTTAGTTTGTATGAAGATATAACGTCAACATGGTTCTTTTGTATTTGCCTCCCCCTAAGGACAGAATTTGTTAGTTTGTATGAAGATATAACGTCAACATGGTTCTTTTGTATTTGCCTCCCCACAAGGACAGAATTTGTTAGTTTGTATGAAGATATAACGTCAACATGGTTCAAGGACAAAATTTGTTAGTTTGTATGAAGATATAACGTCAACATGGTTCTTTTGTATTTGCCTCCCCACAAGGACAGAATTTGTTAGTTTGTATGAAGATATAACGTCAACATGGTTCAAGGAAAAATTTGTTAGTTTGTATGAAGATATAACGTCAACATGGTTCTTTTGTATTTGCCTCCCCACAAGGACAAAATTTGTTAGTTTGTATGAAGATATAACGTCAACATGGTTCTTTTGTATTTGCCTCCCCACAAGGACAGAATTTGTTAGTTTGTATGAAGATATAACGTCAACATGGTTCAAGGACAAAATTTGTTAGTTTGTATGAAGATATAACGTCAACATGGTTCTTTTGTATTTGCCTCCCCACAAGGACAAAATTTGTTAGTTTGTATGAAGATATAACGTCAACATGGTTCTTTTGTATTTGCCTCCCCACAAGGACAGAATTTGTTAGTTTGTATGAAGATATAACGTCAACATGGTTCAAGGACAAAATTTGTTAGTTTGTATGAAGATATAACGTCAACATGGTTCTTTTGTATTTGCCTCCCCACAAGGACAGAATTTGTTAGTTTGTATGAAGATATAACGTCAACATGGTTCAAGGACAAAATTTGTTAGTTTGTATGAAGATATAACGTCAACATGGTTCTTTTGTATTTGCCTCCCCACAAGGACAGAATTTGTTAGTTTGTATGAAGATATAACGTCAACATGGTTCTTTTTTATTCACCTCCCCACAAGGACAGAATTTATTAGTTTGTATGAAGATATAACGTCAACATGGTTCAAGGACAAAATTTGTTAGTTTGTATGAAGATATAACGTCAACATGGTTCAAGGACAAAATTTGTTAGTTTGTATGAAGATATAACGTCAACATGGTTCTTTTGTATTTGCCTCCCCACAAGGACAAAATTTGTTAGTTTGTATGAAGATATAACGTCAACATGGTTCAAGGACAAAATTTGTTAGTTTGTATGAAGATATAACGTCAACATGGTTCTTTTGTATTTGCCTCCCCACAAGGACAGAATTTGTTAGTTTGTATGAAGATATAACGTCAACATGGTTCAAGGACAAAATTTGTTAGTTTGTATGAAGATATAACGTCAACATGGTTCTTTTGTATTTGCCTCCCCACAAGGACAAAATTTGTTAGTTTGTATGAAGATATAACGTCAACATGGTTCTTTTGTATTTGCCTCCCCACAAGGACAGAATTTGTTAGTTTGTATGAAGATATAACGTCAACATGGTTCAAGGACAAAATTTGTTAGTTTGTATGAAGATATAACGTCAACATGGTTCTTTTGTATTTGCCTCCCCACAAGGACAGAATTTGTTAGTTTGTATGAAGATATAACGTCAACATGGTTCAAGGACAAAATTTTTTAGTTTGTATGAAGATATAACGTCAACATGGTTCTTTTGTATTTGCCTCCCCACAAGGACAGAATTTGTTAGTTTGTATGAAGATATAACGTCAACATGGTTCAAGGACAAAATTTGTTAGTTTGTATGAAGATATAACGTCAACATGGTTCTTTTGTATTTGCCTCCCCACAAGGACAGAATTTGTTAGTTTGTATGAAGATATAACGTCAACATGGTTCAAGGACAAAATTTGTTAGTTTGTATGAAGATATAACGTCAACATGGTTCTTTTGTATTTGCCTCCCCACAAGGACAGAATTTGTTAGTTTGTATGAAGATATAACGTCAACATGGTTCAAGGACAAAATTTGTTAGTTTGTATGAAGATATAACGTCAACATGGTTCAAGGACAAAATTTGTTAGTTTGTATGAAGATATAACGTCAACATGGTTCTTTTGTATTTGCCTCCCCACAAGGACAGAATTTGTTAGTTTGTATGAAGATATAACGTCAACATGGTTCAAGGACAAAATTTGTTAGTTTGTATGAAGATATAACGTCAACATGGTTCAAGGACAAAATTTGTTAGTTTGTATGAAGATATAACGTCAACATGGTTCTTTTGTATTTGCCTCCCCACAAGGACAGAATTTGTTAGTTTGTATGAAGATATAACGTCAACATGGTTCAAGGACAAAATTTGTTAGTTTGTATGAAGGTATAACGTCAACATTGTTCTTTTTTATTCACCTCCCCACAAGGACAGAATTTGTTAGTTAGTCTGAAGATATAACGTAAACACTGTTCTTTTATATTTACCTCCCCACAAAGAGGCAAACTCAGATACACGTTCAGTTGTTGATGTAATGGAAATCCAGCTCCATAATTAGGAGCATTCTGGATTGGAACAAAAATGTTTTATTTCCAGGAGGATTTCTCCTTCACTGACCGAAAACATAAAAAATAAAGTGCAGCATCAGAACAGATACTACACTTTTCTCATGGCCAACGTGTATATTAGTATTTAATTGTTTCTCCACGAGGGAAATACATGACACAAGGTCGTTTAAAATGTGAAGAAAAATCAGCTCCTCAAAAGAAGGCATGTTGGAAGTAGACAAAAAACTAGCTTAGCATAAAAGGGTTTCCCCTATATTGAATAAGGACAAATTAACTTAAGCGTAACATCAAAACAGATACTACACTGTAATCTTAGCCCGTAGGCCAGACAATGTGCATATTGGTATTTATTTGCTCCTACACGAAAGCAAAATGTGATACAAGGTCGTTTGAATGTGAGGGAAAACCAGCTCCCCCAAAAGAAGCACTCTGGGAGTAGGCAAAAAATAAAAATTGTCTAGTATAGAAAAGGCCACCCTACATTTGTTACGTTGTGTTAGCATATGAATATGTTCCATAACGACGTACACATTGAATAGTGGGTTTTATATTTTATCTGTATATTCGTGTATGTGTAAATGAGTGTATGTATATACGTTGTATCATTTAGCTGATCGTCTAGTGTGTATAGTTTAACATTTATGCAACAGTTCTAATAGTTGTAGGCAAACAGTTCTTTGTAACATGTGTAAATAAACTCAACACATTCCTGGATTATATACGAACATTTATTTTCATGATTCTGGACGGCATCTTCAAAGATTACAACGTCTTCAGATCTTGGCTGCCTTAGAAAACGCCGCTCTTTGGGTCATGGAGAGACCAAGTACCTCTTGAGTCGTCTATTCTCTCTGATGTTCAACTAACGACTGACTAAACTCTCCCAAAATCTACATCTCATCACGTGTCTAAGACCAACAGCAACCAACAATCTAGTTATTTGTTTATGCAAACCAAAAATTATGCTTTCCTGTATTTTCTATGTTCACATTCTTTTATAGGTCTTTATTATTTCAGTTGTCAATCACTTTTCCCCAATCCAAGTGTTTATTTTTCTAATCATAATAATCGATCCAGCGACTCGCCGTCGCTCGAATCAATTGTTATTATTATTATTATTATTATTATTATTATTATTAATAATAATAATAATAATAATAATAATAATGTTTTGACCCGTGGCAGTGCCTGCCGTAGTTAACACAGATACTACACTATGATTATATCAAAAGGGTCACAATATTACACATTGACTAAGGATGAACTAAGGTGTAGCATCAGAACAGATACCACACTAAGAAAAAGTAAGTGAACTATACCACACTAAGAACAGATACCACACTAAGGTGTAGCATCAAAACAGATACCACACTCTGATCCCAGCCCAAAGATTGCTGCATACTCAATCCACGCTGCAACCACGTTAACATAGAAACATTAATGATCATGATGGCTACTCATATGTCGTTTGCTAGTCATTATTTTTGCATTCGCTGTAAGTGATCGTGTAAACCAGAGGGAATGACTGCCTTGTAATAAAAAAATCTGACTTATTTATACTTTTGAAAGTCTCCATAAAAACCTAATGGAAGAACACGGGTCATTTATTAATTGCCGTGAAACTTTTTCCAAATGGCCAATGAAGTAAATAAAGAGAGAAATCGAAATCACTAATTAGTTACACCTCGTCAGCTGATTTCTGAATTTTTGTGATGAAGATTGATTATTCGTATTATTTGGTTTCTTCCGACTACTGTTCTCATCTTGAGTGTTATTTTCACAACGTTTCAGTCGATGTAACCTTCGACATTCTTCAAGAGTATCTTGTCGAACTCAGGAATCTGCACGGAATTTCGAATGGAACCCTTTGATAAATCCACGGTGCTTTCGTTCCGTCGCCATTACTGGGTAGAAGACCTAAAGAATTCGCAGTTGTATTTTGAGTGTTCTCCGCACTGACGATTGAACCTTTACCCCCCCCCCAGATGTATGAATTTTAACAACTAAATTTTTATCAAGTACTCCATCCATTGCGCCACAGGTCTTTGCGGTTTATCACCTTTCTTGGAGCCATGTGAAGTCATATCAATTTTCAATACATTCTCTCGGCCTAGGTAATTTTTAACCTGGGTACAGCTGTTTTTCTCTGCTGACACAGCGGTTACTGTATTTCCTGTTATTCCATATTAACTAAATTATATTCTAGATGATCTACGCCAATCAACACATAATACTCAGATTTTAGAGCGATATTTGACGTAGATTTGTTATAATTAAAACGGATATTTTACTTCAAGAATTAGATTAAGTACAACACAGTTATTCCCAATAGAAATCTCACTACTGATGCAATTCTCTATCTATATAAAAGCCAAGTACGTCCAAGGATGGAATACTGCTGCCATATCTGTGCAGGAGCTGCTAAAAACAGCCTCTCCTGTCTTGACAGAGTACAAAATAGACTTCGTGGATTAGTGGGGGATGCCCTTTTCTCTTCCCTGCAGCCTATCTCCCACAGAAGAGACGTTGCAAGCCTATCTTTGTTTTATCATTATTTCCATGGCAGGTACTCGCCTGAACTCCAATCTCTGGTCCCCCCTCGCCAATCTTTTACGAAAAACACCCGTCTAGATGAATCCACTGTCAAAAACTTTCCCCACTCTTTATGCCTGAATCAAAACGTAGATTCCATTAACAAAGCTTCTTTCTTAAAACTGCACGCCCGTGGAATTCTGTTCCGTCTGCCTGCTTCCCACCTGACTACAACCTGGATGTCTTCAAGTCCAACGTAAACAAATTCCTGTAAGTGATCGTGTGAACCGCCCCCTTAAGTAGACACTTTATTAAATCTCCACACTAACGTACTGTACTTACAATAACTCTTATCCCTGAGTGACTTGCGGGCCTTGATAAGTGGTGTTAAAAAATGTCGACGTTGTAGAAATGCTAGTCGTTTTTGTTTATTGGCTCTGATTCATCCACGACGACAGATGTGTTTCATATATGATCTACTCGAAGGACTTGGGGAATCCTTCACTCTATGATAAAGAACAAAATGCATTCACTTGTATATTTTTTAAATAAATAAACATAAATTCATCATATAACACAAAAATTAGCAAATAAAACACTTATTTCTAGCTAACGAACGAATCCATTTCAAGTATTAAGAGGAAGCGAGAAAGCAGATGTCAGATATCGGCATGTGAAATAAATTCAGTAAATAATTATTAATTTTAAACATCAAAATAATGATAGATGTTTTTCTTTAGGTCATTAGAAATGATAATTTATATATAAAAAATTGAAGTAATGATATAATTTTATGGTTTTATACGAATATTAGTACATATATTATTGAAGCATATTTTTCTGACTCTTTTGATGGGAGATGGGCGTACACTAGTATGTCACATTTTAAAAGTAGCAACCTGGGTGTAACAAAAAGAAAAGAGAGAAAGAAAGAAAGAGAGAGGCAAATAAACTCTACACCGTGTCACAATCATCACTGCTGCTACTGCTGAGAGGTATGCGCAGAAACACAGCTGCTAACAAGAGAAAAATTAATCGATCTTAATGTAAAAACTTTATGCTGAGTAAATAATGATTTTAACTTGTCTCATCTGCACCGTAGAAAACAAAGTATTATATACTTATGCAGAATAGGGGCTGGTCACGTTATCATCGGGCGAGTTATGTAAACGATCGGACGGCGTGGAAACGTTTAACCAATGGAATCACAGCAGTCAACAATTGGCAAGCGGTATATTTTGTCGATTAAATTTATGTTCGATTTTTTTGTTTGATAATTTGAGGTGAAAGTACAAAATAGTTAAAAAGCCCCCTCCTCGTGTTAAGAATGGTTTTCTAAATAATAAAGTTATTATTTCAGCACGGTCCGTAAACTTGGCAAGTAACTTTTTTTTCATTGAAATTACCATACTATGACTGTTTTGGATTATAATTATTTTTGAATTCGACAGTATGGAGCATCGTTCTCATCTTGTGTGTTAGTCTCACAACATTTCGGCTGATGTAATCATCGACCTTCTTCTAGTGTGACGTCGAACGTGGGGATTTATATGTTAGTAATGATGATGGTTACATCATTTGCTGATATTTATTCTCCGCGTGTGCAATCGCAGTTCATTTAAGTGTTCCATGTCAAACCTTCCCCGACTTCGTATGCAACACGACGCTTTACTCTTCTCGATATCGGGGGTAAAAACCTGCAATCTTGCAGGTCTGTGACATGGCAGTCCCAGGGAGCGGTTAAGCTCCCCACCAGGGGAGGCTGAGACACCCGCAATACCGGAGAAAGCTTGGCAGATATGATTATTTTATTCTTTTATTTTTATCATCGAGTTACAGCAAAAAAACCAGCCCAGAAAAAAGATTAGGATTTGTGACTTTCCTTTTTATTAAAATCCACTAACAATGTCATTTTTGAAGTTTGTAATCCAAAACAAGTAATGATTCAAGGTTCTGGCGAAATGTTTATAATTCGAAAAACGACAGAGTTTGAGACAGAGCTAAGCAGAAGCTGGTAAAAGCAAGAGCAAACTTGTAGAGAATCGCCCCCCCTCTCTCTCCACGCCAATCAATCACGCAAAAAGAGAAGTAAAATCTAAATATAGTGGAGTCGGACATTATTGAACATTGTACTGTAAAGACAATTGTATATATTTATATATATGTATATCATTTTTCCTGAAAATTAATCAGTAGAACTGAGTTATTACTTTTTGTGCATGAAATTGTCTTCCTGACGGAGGACGAATTGTGAATATTTTTAGCATACGACAGACCGGCGAGGCGACAGCATATCAACCCTGACGCGAGAAGCACCGGCGAACACCCGGCCACGAATTGACGACTAGCCAGCACGATCAACCGGAATCTACAGCACGAAGAAGTCACGTCTAGTCGCTGACTGCCTTGGATACTGACTTGGACGATGAAAGGGTCACAGGGCTAATGGATAACTAGGACAAACGAAGGGGAATTCATGCGGACAATAATCATTGGACAGAAGTTTTACTCGTTTATCAAATGAATAAACAAACCAAGATGTCATGTTACTATTTTATTTTGATTAACCTCCTTTCAAAATAAACACCCATCATCATCATCATCACCATCATCATCATCATCATCATCATCATCATCATCATCATCATCCGTTATTACTTATCACATTAATATTGGTTATTCTATTTTGTGTACGGCAAATTAAGGTGCGACAAAGACACGACAAATGGCTCATGCTGACTTTTATTCATGAGACCTTTAGGTACGCCATTCGGGCAACCTAGGATTCTTATGTCAAGAAAAACGAGAAGCAACCAATTTTAATTTAGACGAACTGCCATGTCGTACCTTTTTTGCTTTCTCCTCCCCTGGCCGAGGACGGAAAAAGTGAATTGTAGTATGTTTGTCTGTATGGGGCTGAGTTAGTCATGTAATTGATCAGCACTCACTGCTTTCTACAAACGAAAAAGGCCGAAGGTTACACAAGCAAAAACATTGTGAAAATCAAATCCAAAATGAAAACAGTAGTTCAGATAATCGAAATAGTACAAGGTATCAATCCTTATCTAAAAAAAAAAAAAAAAATCCGAAACAAAATATTTTCGATATTGGCGTGAACGATTTTTTTGTTTAATAGATTTATTGAAGCAAATTAAGTAATGGTTGACAAGGATTATCGATAAAACAATAAATTGAAAATTTGATCGCCAATCGAGGCTCTTTACAATTTTTATAACTGTTTAAGTAACTTTGGACTGCTATCGATTGAGCACAAATTTACAAACCATACATTAACAAACCAGTCAATGTATAGAACGAGGTAAGCGTATATTTGCGATAAATGTATAACGTAAAATGCTAATCATGGGATGTTTAGTTATTAACAGATCCTGTAATGATATTTAGACACAAAGACAAGATAAGGATTGGTAAATTTTCACATAAGCTTTAAAATTAGGTAAAGCGAAATTTTCTAAGTAGAAGTTGTAATGTGTTTCGACAATGATGTCACAGCGACAAGAAGTCGCTAACCTGACGTGGCGAGTAGGTAAATATGATGTTTCTCTTTAGATTGAATCGAGAGAGAGAGAGGGAGGGAAAGAGAGGGAGAGAGAGAGAAAGAGAGAGACACATTATAGAGAGAGAGAGAAAGAGAAAGAGAAAGAGAAAGAGAGAAATAGAAAGAAAGAGACTGATGCAGAGATGGAGGGAGGCAGAGAAACAAGGATAGGAGAAAGAAGGCAATGGGTTTGGATAGCTTGTTCCCCTCATGAGGGAATATGATTGAGTGATTTATGCATAAACATTGTAAAGAAAGAATAAAAACACAAAAAGATTTGTAAAAATTCAATTGTATTTGTGATGCTTTTTAATAACGTTTTCAAGAGATTTTAGTAAAGAGAATGGGAAAATGCCAAATCACAATGCAAATACAGAAATTCGATCAGCTGATTTGGCCGACAAAATGGACACAACTGTGAGGATCCAAGAAAACCCCGGCTTCATTTAATTTGACAAGGTTTTATGATTTAAATAATTAATAAAAATGTAGAATGCGACGATATAGTAATATTCCTAAAAAAAAAAAAAAAAATTGCGAGTCATTGTTAGAAAAAAAGATTTCTAATTCAACTACTTCAGTAAAATAGAATTACCTTCCTTATAACAAGGTGTTAGGATTTCGAATAACCGATTTCATTATTATTTAAATTAGACAACGTCTTTTTTAAGGACGGAATTTTCAACAACGATACTCTTTCCACTCGGTGTGTTCAGAAAACAGTGAGTGCCGATCAGTTACATAACTAATTCAGCCCCATACAGACAAGCATATTACACTTTATCTTTTCCGTTCACGGTCAGTGAAACCGAAATACTTCATGACTGAGACAATTTTTTTTTATTTTTCTTCCTATCCAGAGTGTTTAGTTTTGGGGAACTGGATTTTCCCCACGTTAAAAACCGACTTTGCGTCTAACTCTGTAGCTATATTTCGATACAAGACAGATATTATGTGATAGAAAGAAAACGAGCTGAATGATATGGACAGGAAAACGAGAAATGAATTGAGCTTTTCTACCCAAAGATGTCGATCGGTTATATGTGAAAAGAGAAGGGGGAGAACGAAAACTAATCGGTGGAGAACGATGTTTAAAAGAAGAGAAAATAGTCTGAAAGTATATATCTTTAACTGCAAGGAAAAGTTTATGAAGAGTGTGTCAAAATTTGAAAAAATCCAAGCGATCGAACTAGCAAGAAGCAAAGAATTTTAGGCAAGAAATGAACAAGAAGCAAATAAGAATTGACCAATTCAGCAAGGATCTACCAGACAAGAAAAACTGGTGATGGTTGTCAAAATGTGACTTGGAAGTTAGGACAGAAGCTCTAATATGTACCGCATAATAGCAATTGCTCAGGTCAAATTATGTGAAGTCTCACATTGATAAACAGTTTAAAATTACACGTGTCGACTGCGCGGGCAAAAAGGTTAGAATGTGCAACAACTCGTCTGTAGTTGTGAGAAAGTAGCCCAAAAGGAATACAAGAGACGTCATGACAATATTGTGAGAAAGGTCCATTGGAATATATGTGAGAAAAGAATGCGGTAGAAAATGGTACAAACATGTTGTAAAAGAGGTAGTGGAGAGTGATAATGTGAAGTTATTGTAGGATATGAATATCCAATGTGACAATTTGATTGAAGCAAAGAAATTAGATTTAATCTTATTAGAAAAAAGAAACACAAAAATAATCATTTATATAGCAATGTCAACTGATGTAAATGTGGAGGAAGAAGATAAGGAGAAGCTCCCAAAATACCAAGTCTTGAAAAGGGAGATAAAATGATTGTGGAAGTTGAAGAAGGTAGAAGTTATACCTATTGCGATCGGAGCACTGGGAAATGTGACAAAAGGATTTGACAAGTGGATTGAGAAAATTGGGATCCACCCCAGTGCTTCAGAACACTGTCTCACTGGGAACCGCCATCATCCTACGGAAAATACTGGAGGCCTGAGAAAAGGAGATGCTAATAGCCTATAGTCATTTGTTATGATTAGCTGATCAGCATAGAATTGGCAATAACAGCCAGACACAAAACCTGACAACAGCAATAATAATAATAATAATGATAATAATAATAATAATAATAATAATAATAATGATAATAATAATAATAATAATAATAATAATAATGCAAACAACAATAACAATAAAAATATTAAAAATAACAATAAAAATAATAATAATAATAATAATAATATACACAACAGCAACAACAACAACAACAACAATAATTTAATAATAATAATAATAATAATAATAATAATAATAATAATAATAATAATAACCTGCTTACCAAAAATGTGGATAATATTAACAGCATAACAGTTAACAGATCTATTATTTCTTAACACACGTGGACTACTGCCAAAGGAACAGCTAAGGAAAAAGAAGTACACAAATTATTTTTAAAGAGATAAAACGCAGAAAAAAGGACATAGTCATAGCACGGATTGATTACAAGAAAGCGTACCACAGAATCTCATAAGCATGGATAATTGAACGCCTAAAACAAAGGCAACATGAAAACAGTTGGAGGACACCATCTGACTGAGATAATATTCCAATAAGACTCGCTATTATCAATACAAATTATTATAACCATGATGTCACTTAACTACATACTTAAGAAATTTAATGCTAGATAGAAGTTTATGACGAACAAAGAATACACCACCTCATGTATATGGATGACTTGAAACACAAAGAAAAAAGAAACTGGAAAAGCTGATAAACACGACCAGAATAACATTCAAACGATGTTCGAAATGCGTTGCTAGAGAGGAAGGAGAAAACTGAAGACATCGAAGGCAAGTGCTGTCAAATCAATAAGAGATGAGGACACTTGACGAACGATAGATATAAGTATTTGTAAACTCTGGAAGAATAATCAATAAAATTTTAACAGCAGATTAGAAAAGAATACCCAAGAAGAACAAAGAAATCTTAGAAACGAAATTATACAGTAGAAATACAAAAATATAATGTTGAACGGGACACTTACAAATATTTGGGAGTTTTGGAAGCAGACACCATCAAATCTACAGAAACGACAGAAAATATTAGAAAAGAATACTTGAGAATAACTTAGATTTTTACTTCTAAAAACAAAACTATACAGTAGAAATCTAATTCAAGGTATAAATCTCTTATCGCTAATAAGGTACTAGGCTGGACCAACGAAGAAGTTAAGATTCATGATCAGAAGACGAGGAGACTAATGACAATGCACAATGCGTTGCACCTGAAAGATGATATTGACACACTCTACGTGAAATAGGAACGAAGGGGAAAATGACTGAAAAACATAGAAGACTGTGTAGAAAGGCAAAAGTACATGACAGAACACGGAAAGATTAATCATTGCATCAAGAGATACCGCCAAGAAGAACAATGCCAGGAAACGATGAAACGAGGAGTAAAAGTGATAATAAAAGAAAAATGAAAAGAAAAGGAGCTAAAAGACGATTCATAAGAATGACAAAAAACTTCACGAGAATACCTAGAAATGGTCAAGAAAAAGACACATTGATAGGAAAACATATCTACTGACAAATACATAGAACAACGCGATTATAATTAGCCACATTATAGCTAAAATAGATAAAACACAGGAAAACAGTAAATATAGACTTTGTGAACAAAGAGATAAAATAAACAACATTTTAAGTGAATGCAGCAAACTGCCCCCCCCCAATAATATAAGGACAGGCACAACTGTGTGTGAAGGCAGTGCACTGGAAGCTTTGCAGACGACTGACCTTGAAATTGGTCAAGGCACAAACCAGAGACAAAAACCACAACATTCTTTAGGATATAGAGGTATAAACAGATAAATTCATCCAAGCAAGAAAACAGGACATAATAATAATTAGCAAGCAAGAAGGAACCTGATAAATTGTAGTTGTCATCAAAGTAGACTAGAGAGTGAAAATCAAAGAGGCAGAGAAACGAAGCATATAGGAGGGACTTTCCAGAGAAATCCAAAGAGTATGGAAACTGAATGAAATCAAAACAATAATACCAATAATCGTAGAAGGAAAATTATACTAATGGGATTTGACTATTTATTTACGACAAAATAGGACACGACAAAAGCATAAAAATGGTTTATTTATTTGATAAACGATTACTGTTTCGCATGAATTCCTCTTCGTTTGTCTTAGTAATCCATTAGACCTGCAAGATTGCAGATTTTTACCCCCGACACCGAGAAGAGTAAAGCTTAGCGTCGCATACGAAGTCGGGGAAGGTTTAACACAAAACACTTAAATGAACTGCGATTGCACATGCGCCGAATAAATATCACCAAATGATGTAACCATCATCATTATCAACATCATCAACATCATCAGCATCACCATCAGCGACTCTCCTACAATCACAACTCCCTAAATTGTAGAGCCATGGTATCCCGGGAATAAAAGTAAAGACGATAGTTTCCCGTGGCTTTCCGTCTTGATTCAGAGGCGCATCTCTCTCAGTGAGTTGAACGTGCCTCCAGATACCAACCTGAGAATTTCTACGACTCGACACGGTGCGTATAGCGCTTAGCCTTCCCAAATGGCCACGCTCACCGTTGCTTTACTTATAAACATATAATTTCAATTGACAACCGACAAACACATATATTTCAACTAGTATCTCTGTATGAAGATAAAGAAGCTAATAAACTTTTGTTAAAACTATTAATCAAGACATTTTTGACGTGCCATTTCGATTGTGTACTTTACTTTTATCATGAGGGAAAAAGTCCAAGGGGATATAACCCCTTACAAACTTTTAAAATACAAGAAAAGATAAATCTCTAATACGTTATCAAGTTACAATAATGCTTCGTCCATGTTTTTCTTTTTTTTTTTACTGTAAGATAATTCCAATCGCCTTCTGTAAATTCACTGATAAGTCGTTATCGCATAATTAAAACATAAAAAAGAGAACGAGATAAATTAATTGCAAAAAAAAATATAGAAGAAACCAAAATAAAGAAAATGCAAGAAAATTGCCAGCTTAAATGTGGAGATTAGAAATAAACAAGGGGATTAAATGGAAATAATAGGAATACAATAGAAATTGATAGAGAGAAAGAGATAGATACAAAGAAAGAGATAGATAGAAAGAAAGAGATAGATAGATAGAAAGAGATAGAGATAAATTGGAGGTTCGTAAAATGGGGGAAAAACGGATAAAGAAATGCACGAGTATAATAAGAGAAAGGAAAAAAAGAAGACACCCCCCACACACATATATACACACACATATATATAGTCATCCACATACAGTACTGTTTCGCTGTATCACAGCTCATCTAGTTTGGCTAGACAATTCGGCTAGACAAGCAACTACCTCAAGCCAGGATATATATATATATATATATATATATATATATATATATATATATATATATATATATATATATATATATATATAGTGTAGTATAATAATTCTCTTGGTTCCAAATACCAAGTTTTCTCAGTTGGTTATTTATTACTTTTCAAAAGGTGTCAATTACAATATTTTTTCGTACTGCGACTAACAAATCTTCAAAATTATGTTATCGCTGCATATTTAGTCACGTACTCTTCAGATGTTTACTTTAAAAAAACTTATAAAAACAATGTTGGACAACATACATGGTTCATGCAACTGACACACTTTGCCGTTCCTTTCATTACGATTGGTATATACAAACCAAGTACGTTTTAAATAAATGATTAATCTATATATACCATTTACTGGAAAAAGCAGGGAAGGGAAGAGCGGTAGCTCTAGATATATCTAAGGCTTTTGACAGAGTATGGCATGAGGGTCTTCTCAGGAAAATTAGATCATACGGTATCACTGGTATAATACTTAACATAATTAAATCCTTCTTAGATAAGAGAAAAATCCAGGTTATCCTCGACGGTCTAACATCTAAACAATATGATATAAATGCAGGAGTGCCCCAGGGGTCTATCCTTGGACCTCTACTGATATTCATAAATGACCTCCCCGACAAAATTGCCTCTGAGATGGGTATATATGCTGATGACACCACACTCTATAACAGGCATGACAGGAAAACAAATGAACACATATCTAAAGAAATGGCAGAAACACTAGAGGATGACCTCCAATCTGTAGTGGAATGGGGACAAAAATGGATGGTCACGTTCAATGCCGCCAAGACTAAACTAGTTTCATTCAATAATTACAAGAAACCTTCTCTACCATCTATAGCAATGGCCAACGACTCTTTATCTGAGAGTACATCTTTCAAACTCCTTGGCATAACGTTCCCAGGAAACATGAGTTGGAACAATTATATTGACGGCATTGCCAGGGCCGCTGCAAGGAAGGTGGGCTCTCTCTACCGCGCTAGAAAATTACTAACACCCGAAAGTATCCTGTACCTCTATAAGGCCACCATGAACACCCTTGACAGCCCCGACAGGCAGCAAAATCCCACTCCCACACTGTAGAGATCCCTAGATGTAAAAGATCTTTCTACTCCAGTAGTTACTTCCCCAGAACCGCTAGACTCTGGAATTCCATTCCAGGTACCTGCTTCCCTAACTGTACTGACATGCAGAAGTTCAAGTGCAACGTGAACCGACATCTTGCTGCCCAAATCCCTACATAGTGCCCCAGTAGTTGTTGCCCCTGATAGTAGCCCCCTACACCAAAGTGGCAATGTGCCTTGTTTGGGGTGAAAATGTAATAAAAAATATATACACAAATATGACGGAAAAGAATAGACATCAATAGAAACAGTTTATTTCAATAAACATTTAATTTATAGAACAAAATAAAAAACAAACGGTCATAATTTTAATAACCAATACTTTGTTGACATGTTCTTTGCTGGTTTTAATGTTAGGACCTTTCTAGGCATGGCATTGATCAGTTGGGAAATATCAGTTTGAGGAATTTCTTGCCCTTTCTGACACAATAATGCTAAGAAGCTGGATTCTTTTTCTTTTTCCGAAGGTTGCGATCTAATGTGCCTCAAAAGTTTTTAATTGGAGACATGTCTTAGCCATGAAAGTTTATTCACCAATGTTGTATCATCGTTGCAGAGTGTCAAGAAACTCCATCTTCCATAAATAGGAAGAACGTGGTTAATTTTACCACTTAAAAATATCGGTAGGAGTCCTTCATGTAAAATTAAAACATATTTAGCAGAATTGATGTTTCTTTTGCCCCACCAGATTGAGCAACCATCACTCCAAATTGCACTCCATACCATAACCGAGAAATCCCCATGTTTTAGCCTTGGCTGCAGTCTTTTAAGTCAAACTCTTGCCGAGGACCCTCCATACCTATACCGGCTCACTGTCGGGAAATAATGAAAATCGTGACTAATCAAAATAAATGACATTGGTCTAAAAGGTTATAAGGTCTCTCCACCATCTCACAAGCCCAGTATTTTCTGCGTTTGATATTGAGAGGACGAAGAAGAGATTTCCTTCTCGCAGCTCTACTATAGTATCCTAACTTGTGAATATACCTGACAGCTGTTCTGAGACTGACACCAGCTTGTTTTGTAATGCTACATACTCTGCACCGAGGATCCTCTTCAACATTTTTTTTCACAAGACACAAGATTCTTTCAAAGGGTCTGGGGCGATCTGGGTGAGGTTTTGTGCACTTCTCATCCTCTCTTGTGAATTATATGATACTCTATTGAAAGTAGAAAGAAGTATTGAAAACTTTCCTGCTATTTTGCGTGGAGTGAGACAACTTTCATGTTGACTCACGATACACCCTCGCAGAAATTCTAATAGGGCTGATGCTCCTTTGGTTCAATGCTGTTAGATGTAATATTTATGAGATACTCTAAGTTATTTTAGAATATATTAATATGAGGAAAAGTATTTACCTCCGTGTTTATTCTTTTCTGTCATGTCTCTCTCTCTTACTCTATCTCACTCTCTATCACTCTCTCCCTCCCTCTCTCTCTCTATATATATATATATATAAATATATATATATATATACATATATATATATATATATATATATATATATATATATATATATATATATAAACTAGTAGGCCGCCCAGCATTGCGCGACCATAAAATACGCTTGAATATGATATTTTAATTCATGCAGGTTATATATTTATTATTATAGAGCCAATTCTTTATCGATTATTATATTGTACCCAATATATATATATATATATATATATATATATATATATATATATATATATATATATATATATATATATATATTTGGAAAGTAAAATCCAAATGGTTTGTGTGTCATCAGCAACAATCGAAACCGAATCATGTAGATCTCCATCCTTATCCATTAGCGGATTACCTACATCTCTACGTATGCAAAAAAAAAAAAAGAATAAAGAATAAAATAAAAATAACATTTAACTTTTTACTTTTAATTAGCGCATGCGCAGATATGAGTATAGTCAATGTACGCCCGGCCAAAGTTAGTGGTTTTCTTATCAAATCTGACTCTTTAGAAGCTATTTCACCGGCTAAAAACGAATCGTATGTTTGCTACAGGTCCAAATACCCTATACGAGGCCTGTCTAAAAAGTATCCGATCTTTATTGTTCTTATGTGACATAGAGACGATAGTGCGGCGCCAGTCCACATAGTGAAGGAATACACCTTCGTGCGTCTGAGTGAATTTTGTCACCCTCATCCAGCTCGTCAGTGTCTGCTTGTCGGTTGCTGAATCTGCTACACATATTCATTGGATTACCGTTTTTTCAAGATGACTGAACTTGTTGAGCAAAAAAACTGC
Organism: Euprymna scolopes; assembly: GCF_053919585.1. Classification (NCBI taxonomy): domain Eukaryota; kingdom Metazoa; phylum Mollusca; class Cephalopoda; order Sepiida; family Sepiolidae; genus Euprymna; species Euprymna scolopes. The sequence goes on from NC_136502.1 coordinate 117,243,759, forward strand.
ATCGAATTTTTTCAAAAGTTTGGAGATTTTTGAAGCGAAACAATTCGTAAGGTTCTGCAGGTGTTTGGAGAAGATGAGATGAGTGTAACACAAATTGAGGAGTGGTTCTACCGATGCAAAAATGGCTAACCATCAGCGGTGAGTTCGGAGTGCAGCTGTTGTTGAGAAGGTGCGAAGTTGGGTGATGGCAGTTCGACCGCGTGGGCGGTTTCCGAAGAGGTTGAAGTGAGTAAAGATTCCGTACATGCAATTATGCATGCATGATTTAAACATGCACAGAGTGGCTGCGAAATTTGTGCACAAGTTGTTGTCGCTAGTACAAGAGGACCTCTGTTTTGAAGTTGCACAGGACCTTTTGGACACTGCTAAGACGGATCCTGAGTTTCTTAACACCGTAATAACTGGAGATGGGTTATGGGTATACGGGTACGCCACAGAAACAAACAAACAAACAAACAAACACACAAACACACAAACAAAAAACAGTTAACGCGATAGAAGAATCCCGAGTCTCCAAAGCCTCCCCACTCCCCAAAGCATGACATACATATCCCCGACAAGCCTGCTTAGCAATAAGATCTCACCCCTTCACTGTTGCTGTCCGTAAATGCCAGAAAGCTTTCTATTCTAGTAGTTTCTTCCCTCGAACAGTTAGACTTTGGAATTTCCTTCCTGCTCCCTGCTTCCATAGCTGTACTGATATGCAGAAGTTTAAATGTAACATAAACAAATAGCTTGTTAATCTTTCCTAGACATGGACCCAAATAGTAGTCCCTTACGTCCAAGTGGCGATATGGTTCGTAAGGGGTGAACATGAGTAAAAACAAAATGACAGGTGCGAGGCCAAATCTGACTGTTTCCTTTGATATCCGTGGAATCGTACATTCATGAATACACACCAAAAGCATAAACAGTGACAAAGGAGTACTATCAAGACATCCTCCAGAGTCTTTGTTATAGAGTTTGGCGCAAAAAGCAGTCCATGTCGGCAGTGAAAACTTGGCAACTGCCTCACGACAACGACCCCCACACTCATCCGAATTGATTCAATATTTCTACATTTCTTGGGCAAACATTGAATTCCAGTTTTTTACCAACCTTTTCTACTCTCCAGACATGGTTCTTTGCAATTTCTGGTTATTTCCCAAATTGAAGACGTCACTGAAAGGATCCTATTTTGAGAGTAGAGAAGAAATAATGCGGAATGCTATGGCGGAGATGAATATCATTCTAAAAGAAAATTTCCAGAGGTGTTTGCATGCAGATGCGGAAGGATCGATGGGTTAAGTGCGTGCAAGAACAAGGGGCCTACTCTGAAGGGGATTAGTGACCAAACCATGTCAGGCATGTGAAATATTTTTTTCTGGCCTAAGGTCGGATACTTTTTAGACAGGCCGTCCTATGCTCGTGCGCCCGTGCCGTGGAGTCCACAACGATACATTTCTCACCAGGTCTTGCTTCACTGGCAAATCGTGGACGTTGTTGCCTGAATGTAGGTTGGTTGCCATGAAGTTGCTGCTTCATGGGATGATCTTACCAAGATATATTTAACATTGTTCTTAGCACACGGATGTACGTGCCATCTAGCTTTCTTTCGAATCGTTTGGTGAGTGTTCACCTTGTATATATATATATATATATATATATATATATATATATATATATATATATATATATATTACGAATCCTCACAAGGATGAAACGCGAAAATTTTAAAGTAGCTTCATTGCCACACGTATTTTCTAGATAAACTATATGAGGTGAAAAAGAGAAATGTGACAAATATATTAAAAGATTAATACGATAAAATTTAACGGAAAAAAATTTGTTCCTGACTTCATATTCTGAAAGTTACACAATTACAAAACTGGAAGTTTTAAAGCATACGAGGGGCGTGCAATAAGTAATGTCCCTGATTCACTTCCCATAGCAGTAGAGCAACGAAACTTGCCACAGTTATTAGTCTTTCTCTACATAGGAACCACCCAGAGTTATACATTTCTCCCATTGTTTGATGCAGCTCTGGAGACCGATTTTGTAGAACACCCCAGGTTGGTCCTCCAACAACGATGTGACTTCAGAAATCAAGGCTGCATCATCCGGGAAACGCTTTCCTTTAAAAAACAACTTCATGGCTGGGAAGAGGTGAAAGTCAGAGGGTGCAAGGTCAGGAGAGTAGGGAGGATGGGGGAGGATTTCATAACCATACGCCCATGCTTCTGATCTGGGGACATGCGAGTTGTGGACCGGAACGTTGTCCTGCAGGAGGAGGGTACGTTTGCTGATCTTGCCCCGCCTCTTGATTTCGATAGCTTCCATTAATTTCCTCAAAAGTGAAGTATAATAGGCTCCTGTAATTGTGGTACCCTTTGTCAGGAAATCTGTCATGACTACTCCGTCCTGGTCCTAGAAGACTGTGATCATGACCTTGCCACCGAACGGCTGCACCCTTGTCTTCTTTGGAGGTGGTGAGTCCAGGTGCTTCCACTGCATTGACTGGGCTTTGGTCTCTGGATCATAATGATGGACCCAGGTTTCATCCTGTGCAATCAGTCTTTTGAAAAACTTTGACTCATTTTCTTGGCACATCTCCAAATTCATCCTCGAGCACTCGATGCGTTCTCGCTTCTGGAATGGTGTGAGCAACTGGGAGTCCATTTGACAGACACCTTATGCATATGCCATTGGTCATGAATGATAGTTTCCACAGACCCTGTACTTATCTTGACATCTTGGGCTATTTGGCGAATAGTAATACGCCGATCTTCCAAAATGGCAGCCTCAACTTGGCGGACAGATGCCTCATCAATGGCAGAAGGGGGTCGACCAGGTCTGTGAGCTGTTTCCACAGACTTCCGGTCATGTTTGAATTCACGATGCCAACGTTTTACAAGGTCATATGATGGAGCATTATCACCATAAGTTTCTTTCATTTCATCAAAAGTCTCCTGTGGTGTGCGTCCTTTCAAATACAAAAATCGGACACTCTTTTACATTCAACAGGCACCATTTCACATCTGACTCAGTTCAAACACCTGTAAAACAGAAATCACAATTAGTTCAGAGCTGTAATTTGCCACATAACCCGTAGATATAACTCATTGCACATGCCACATTTCATCTAGATAAGACAACTGGAAGTGGGCCAGGGACATTACTTATTGCACGCCCCTCGTATGTACCCATTCTAAGTTATTTAATGTTGCAGGGCAATACCAAAGATCCGTATGTACGCTAAGTCGAACACAAGAATAAAAAAAAAATAAAGAAAAAGAAGGAAAAACAAATAACATAAAAGAAAAAAAAAATAATGCAAAAATAAAAAACGAAACAAAAAAACGGAGAAATCTTTTCATAAACATAAGAAAAAAATAAATTAAAGAAATGAAGGCATTGTGAAAATATTAATAATTCTTTGTTCGTGATTAATCGGAGAATTACATTTTTGATAATTAAAAAAATGTCCGTATTTCTTACGCGCCCCACTCCTTTACCGTAATCAAATAATTTTTTTTTAGTTATGCGCCATTTCATATAAAAGAGAATTGTTTTCTGTTTGTGTAGCCGTGCGTTGACGGCTGGTAAAATAAGAGCGAACAGCCAATTAATTAGCAGAATTTATTGACGAAAACTGCGCGAAGATACTAACATAGTTTGTTTTTCAATTCGTCGTTTTCGCAACGCATAGAAAGTTTGTTTGCTTATTTGTTAGGACTTCCTACTGACTTCTGTAAATAAGCACTAGTCGTACATAATAACAACAGGAATAATAGTTTAGGGACAGACAATGAAAATGAAAGTAATTTGTTAACCCCCAAAATAGAATTCCTGAATTTTTGAGATGAAGATTGGTATTATTTGCATTTTCTGGACTACCCTTCTCATCTTGAATGTTGTTTTTACAACGTATCGGTCGATGTAACTTCCGACCTTCTTCAGTTGTATCTTATCGAACTGGGGAATCTTTCTGTCGAACTCGAAAATCTGCACAGAATTTCAAATGGAACCCTTTATTTAATCCACGGAGGTAGCTCATGTTCTCATTCAGTCAGCCATGGCTGGGTAGAAGCCGCAGATCACAATTGTATTATGAGTGTCGCTCGCATTAACATTGAATCTTCAACCTTCAGCAGAGTATAATTTTACAAATAAATTTACCAAATAATTTATCCACTAGGCCACGGGTTCTAGTATGAATTTTAGAAGCATTAAATCTATTTTTGTCTGAGGTTACATAGACGAGAACGTTGTGAAAATAACAGATGAAAACAGTAAGCCAAAAAATTCAAATAATTCCTAAAGAATAGTTCGTATTGAAGAAAATCCACCAAAAATGAGAAAATTATCTGATCTTAATAAAATATTTAATATTTATTAATAAACGATCCAAACTGTGTCCCAGCCTTGCCTGGAAATGTAGACTAACTCAAGAAATTCCATTTAGCAAACAGTTTCTGTAACAATTGTAATGGGTTATTTATGTTCTGTATTCCTTTGTAATTAATAACGGATTCACAAGAAAAACTTGTGTAGCTTTTTCTTTCTACCTAAAACTAAACGAAACCTCAATTAACAATGTTTTTTACCTTGTCTAGTATCGTAGGGCTGCTTCCCAGCTGAATACAGTATGGTCGTTTTCAAGAACAATATAAACCAATATAAACAAATTCTTGTTGAGACGCTTTCTTAAATAATCAAATTCTACTCACTCACAACCAGTTTCAATCACCACGATGTCGTTTCACCATCGACCTGACACTTGTTTAAGCTTTATCCTCGAATGATCTTTGAGCCTTGATAAATGATGACACCCTTGAAATAAAAGCTTAGAGTAGAGAAACCCCACTACAAATGAGATTTTTTAAAAATATTTATTAAATTAATAAAAAAATTTTTATATAAAAGAATGATTTTATTAAAAAAAGACTTAAGGAGTTTTTGATCACTTAAATTCTTATATCCTCTTCTTTTCATGGAACATGTATGTTCCTTGGTATTCATACTGATCGAGCTGAACTGACTCAGAGAAAGGGAAAGTTTCCAGGGAATATCTAATTCACAAACGATCCCCAGCTGCATGTGTATCCCAGTAAGAGGAAATGACATACATAGTCACCTATCTGGTATTGACCAGGCTCGCCATCGCTTAACTTCGGTGTATCAGCAGGATTATGGTGTATCGTCTTATTATACACTAAGTCGAAACTCATTGACCGCATTTACAAAAGATAACAAAAAATAAACTATGATTCAAAGTTTTGAAGATAAATTAAATTTGTTGAATTAATTTGGAATTATTTTGAGATAAGTAAATTGTATAATTTATTTCATTAAATCATTTATGTCCTCATCTTCTAGTAGTTGTTTTTCACGACGTTTCGGCCAATTATTTCTCTGGTCTTCGTCAGTTTAACCACGACGTGGTAGGAATGTTGAATCCAGCAACTACATCCACAGCAATTGCTTCCTTCAATAGTTGTCTCACCACGGTTTGGCGAACTAATCCTCTGACCGGCTTTGAGTGGGATTGAAACCGCTACCTACAGACAAGGCTCACTTTAGTTTGATTAGTTGGACAAACCGTGATGAGATGACAACAACTATTGAAGGATGTTAGACGAAGGCCATAAGATATTAAATTTGTTTGACATTTAAATTTCTGACTTTCGAGTATCACTTTCGGCTAAAAGCTATCTAAAAATGCAATTCGCGCCTTCAGTTATTGCGGGCAGGTGTCCTTCCTTTTACATAGAGCACCTGTTATTCCTAAATGGTCACTCATCTGGTACTGACCATCGTCAAGGTGTTAAGTAGAGGTGCGGGCAAACAAAAGGAACACAATGGAAATTCTAGGCGATCAAAGGAACAATGGTCAATCCCAGGAAAGGTGACCTGGGCTGCATCCAGGCAAGCAGGAAGGAAATAATGGCCAATCCCAGGAAAGGTGACCTGGGCTGCATCCAGGCAAGCAGGAAGGAAACAATGGTCAATCCCAGGAAAGGTGACCTGGGCTGCATCCAGGCAAGCAGGAAGGAAACAATGGTCAATCCCAGGAAAGGTGACCTGGGCTGCATCCAGGCAAGCAGGAAGGAAACAATGGTCAATCCCAGGAAAGGTGACCTGGGCTGCATCCAGGCAAGCAGGAAGGAAACAATGGTCAATCCCAGGAAAGGTGACCTGGGCTGCATCCAGGCAAGCAGGAAGGAAACAATGGTCAATCCCAGGAAAGGTGACCTGGGCTGCATCCAGGCAAGCAGGAAGGAAACAATGGTCAATCCCAGGAAAGGTGACCTGGGCTGCATCCAGGCAAGCAGGAAGGAAACAATGGTCAATCCCAGGAAAGGTGACCTGGGCTGCATCCAGGCAAGCAGGAAGGAAACAATGGTCAATCCCAGGAAAGGTGACCTGGGCTGCATCCAGGCAAGCAGGAAGGAAACAATGGTCAATCCCAGGAAAGGTGACCTGGGCTGCATCCAGGAAAGCAGGAAGGAAACAATGGTCAATCCCAGGAAAGGTGACCTGAGCTGCATCCAGGCAAGCAGGAAGGAAACAATGGTCAATCCCAGGAAAGGTGACCTGGGCTGCATCCAGGCAAGCAGGAAGGAAACAATGGTCAATCCCAGGAAAGGTGACCTGGGCTGCATCCAGGCAAGCAGGAAGGAAACAATGGTCAATCCCAGGAAAGGTGACCTGGGTTGCATCCAGGCAAGCAGGAAGGAAACAATGGTCAATCCCAGGAAAGGTGACCTGGGCTGCATCCAGGCAAGCAGGAAGGAAACAATGGTCAATCTCAGGAAAGGTGACCTGGGCTGCGTCCAGGCAAGCAGGAAGGAAACAATGGTCAATCCCAGGAAAGGTGACCTGGGCGGCATCCAGGCAAGCAAGAAGGAAACAATGGTTAATCCCAGGAAAGGTGACCTGGGCTGCATCCAGGCAAGTAGGAAGGAAACAATGGAAATCCCGGGCGATCGAAAGAACAATGAGTCGGTTACAGGAAAGGAGACTTAAGCTATATCCAGGCAAACAAAAAGAGAAACAATGAGAAATCCCGGGATTTAGAACGACCTAGATGCATGACGTCAATCGGTCATGGACCAAACTAAAACCAACAAAAGTGCAATAAACAAGCTGGCGAGAAAAAGGTTAATAGTCGAAGTGATACCAATAAAAAGTGGAGAGAGAAAAAAGCAAGACAGACAGACAGAAACGAGACACAGATTGACACAGAATTCTGCGACTCACCCTCTGCCACTAAACTCCACCGCCGTCATTTGTTGAAGTGTATATAGAAATAAACAAAGTCTTTATTATAAACAAAAGTGTCTCGTGTTCATTTTAAAATGAAGTGACTGTCCATTTTGTATAGGCTAGATGATCACAAGGCAGACATATATGTAACAAAGGTTTCTTAACTTCTAACGACCATGAGTTGAATAGATAAATTATTAGTATAGCCATCGATCAAAAGAAATGCGTTTATTTTAGTAATTTATTGTAGTAATGAGTTCGCGTGATGTTTTCACAGAGAAAGAATATTCCATACTTCCATCACAAAATAACGCACACAAACTTAATGAAAATACATTTTCGTTAATATCATGAATAGATTTTGGTAAGACCCAAGTAAGAAGAAGAAAAAAAAGTTGATAAATGTAAATATAGTTATAAACACTATGGGTATTAAATAAAGGTGATTGCAATGCGGTAGATCCTGGGAAAATGACAAATGAAATGAACGATTATAAATGAAGAAAAACGGCAATGTATACAACATTTTTCTTCAATAAAGCTTATTTATTTCTCATTATACCTTGCACTTGCTGTTGTATAAAGTTCGGAATAATAAACAATCTATATATTTTGGATATTTCGGGAGAAACCCTCCTCGTGTAAAAAAATAATGAAAACGTTTTTCCCATTTCTAAGAAAAATAGTTGCTGTTATATCTGAATGCTGATGTCGCAGCAAATATTTCGATCAGCAGTTATGTTATGCTTTAATACTTTATTTTACTAGCTGGACAACCGGCATTGCCCAGTCATACAATACGCTTAAACATGATATTATAATTTATGCAGATTGTATATGTATTATTACAGAATCAATCCGCTATTGATTATTACAAATTACGATGTATAATTCGCTCGATGGACTAATTCACAAAAAACTAAAAACTAAAAACTAATAATGATAATGTCGTTCATAAAATTCTATCTGCGTTTGTTTACAATATCACGCCAGCAAATATTTGAGCTGACGATGGATGCCCTGGAAAAGTCACTTCTGATTAATGCTTAGTTTTAAAATATGCAAAAGAAGAAATGATTTGCGGCGGTTTTAAATGGTACTTCTTCTTTTAGTGTAAATTAAACTCATTAATATAACAAAATAAAATAAAATTTTGAGGTACACCCGGGCTCGAAAAGGGGATCATTCGATCTGTAGTCGAATGCTCTAATACTGAGCCATATCTCCAGATGACATTAATTCTACTCTTTTTTTTTACACAGTGATCACCACTTATCAAGGCCCGGAAGCCACTCAGGGATAAGGGTTATTGCAAGTACATTACGTTAGTGTGGAGATTTGATGAAGTGTTTACTTAAGGGGGCGGTTCATTAGGAATTTGTTAACGTTGGACTTGAAGACATCCAAGTTGTAGTCCGGTGGGAAGCAGGCAGACGGAACAGAGTTCCACAGGCGTGCAGTTCTAAGAAAGAAGCTTTGTTCATGGAATCCACGTTTTGATTTAGGCACAAATATAGAGTGGGGGAAATTTTTCACAGTGGATTCAGCTAGACGGGTGTTTTTCGTGAAAGATTGGCGAGGGGGACCAGAGATTGGAGTTCAGACGAGCACCTGCCATGGAAATAACGATAAAACAAGGATAGGCTTGTAACGTCTCTTCTGTGGGAGAGAGGTTGCAGGGTAGAGAAAAGGGCACCCCCCACTAAGCTACGAAGTCTATTTTGTACTCTGTCAAGGCAGGATAGGCTGTTTTTAGCAGCTCCTGCACAGATATGGCAACAGTATTCCATCCTTGGAGTAATTGGCTTTTATATAGATAGAGAATTGCATCAGTAGTGAGATATCTTCTGGAGCGCTAGAAGGATCCAACCATCTTTCCAGCGACCTTGGCAACAGACTTGATGTACGTGTTCCATTTCAGATCAGGAGTAAAGGTCAAACCCAGAAGCTTGTCAAAACACGGGGCCTCACCCAGACGAGAGCCATCTATCACAATTGATGCCAGATGGGGATCAGAGCGTTGATGATGTAAGGATAGGAGTTTGGTTTTGGATGCATTAAAGGTAACCAGCCACGTCTTCCCCCACTGAACCACGCGCTCAAGATCAGAGGAGAGAGAATCAGAGAGAAATTTGTCATTTGCAGCCTTTGATGTGTTGCCGTAGATGGTCGTGTCATCATCATAGATGTCAACGAATGATTTAAGTATGTGTTTAGGGAGGTCATTGATGTAGATCAGGAAGAGAGTTGGGCCCAAGATTGACCCCTGATGGACTCCAGCATTTATATTGCAGGCCTCCGATTTTTGTCCATCTACCACTACTCTTATGGGCCTATCTTTTAAGAAGAAGTGATTTGTCGGGATTTTATTATATCCCTTGGCCAGTATAACGTAAAATATTCCTCTGTAAAAATTCTTTTTTTTTATCTAGAAAAAAGACTATTTTAGGATCGTGTGTTTTCGATGCTTATCGGATGAATTTTTTAAATTTAATTTTCACCCTAAACAAGACACAGGTTCACTTTGAAGTAGGGGGCTATTATCGGGTACATAAGTTGCAAGGGCATTATGAAAGGAGATGAGTTGCAAGATGTCTGTTCACATTACACTTGAAGTTCTGCATGTCAGTACAGTTGGGAAAGCAGAATTCCGAAAGGGAGTTCCAAAGTCTGGGGAAGAATGGCGTAGAAGGCATTCTTACACTTACGGATGTCTTCTGTGCAGGGATGAGACTTTGCTGGTCGTCGGGTTTGTCGGGGGTATTTACGTCGAGGGGGTACAAGTGCTGTTAGTTCGTCAGAGCATTCACCATTATAATACTTGTAGAACAGGCAGAGGAATGCAACATTTCGTTGATGGGATAGAGGTTGAAGCCTAGATGAGAGTTCAGGACCTATCAAATTGGCGACTCTCTTTTGAACCCTGACCAAGAGTAAATTTTTGTACAAGACATATCTAAGAACACTCCCAGACATATAAATTAACTTTGTGTGAAATTTGCAAGAGATAGGCTCAGCCGTTTCGGAACCTATGAGTAAGAGAACTCACACACACACACACACCTACACAAACACACATACACAAACACACCTACACACACAAAGATACTTTTATATAATAGAGATTATTTTAATGTTTCTTGTTATTTATTTTTATTACAAGTATTGATTCTAATAAATATTTTATTACTATATTTTTGAAAACTAATTTCATTTATATATATATATAAATATACACATTAATTTATATATATATATAAATATATACATACTATAAAATAAATTATATATATATATATAAATGTATATATATATAATTTATTTTATAGTATGTATTTTTGTTATTAAAAAGAAGAAAAACAGACAATTTTAATACCTATAAAATTACCATCCCCGTTTTATATAATAGACTTTACTATCGAACCATTTAATATAATTTAAAACAAATATACCATAGAACATCCGTTACCCGGGCAAAGTTAAGTAGCTCTTCTCGTAGATAGAAAGAATAAAAATTGGTTTACTGAAGGCGAAAAATGTAATTATACTCTTTTCAGCGTTGTATATTTTGTGAGATGACTTGTCAATTTTGATGTCTTGTTTGGGGAAATATATGACCAGGATTCTGAAACTAATCATTGCTTGCCTTCAATTCCAGCAATAGTCTTAAATCACATTTCAATTTACTCTCGAAGTAGAAGAAGAAGATCCGGAATATAGAAGTTGATCAGAAAATATCCCTTCAACTGCACCGAGAAAATAGCATTGCTTACGCCGTCTTTATGAGTTTTAATGTTGCATAAACCAAGGTACTGATAGATACTATATGTCCTGATTGACTAAGCTATAACATGTGCTGCAAAAAGGTTATGTTTGAGATAGTTAGGCATAAGTAACAGTTAGTATTTAACTGTAATAACCTACATTTTATGTCGGCAGTATATTCTACAGTATATACGGCATGATCATGTTGACACACCGGTTCTTGTCAGATGACCGAAGTTAAGCAACGTTAACTTTGGCCAGTACCAGATGGTGACCATTTGGGAATTCTTGGGACTTATATAGTACCTAGAATTATCTGCTTATCTCGGCATTGTTTCCACCCGTCCTGAACCGTCACTTGCCACTGGTATTTAAGAATGCCGACTTAGGAGATGTGATGTTGGTAATTGCACAACACTTGCCACAAAAATTCCACGCGCAGGCACCCTTAAAGTGGATATCCATAGCCTGTCAAGACTGAAGGAAGGTGCCATATTCTACGATTAATAATCTGGCTTGGGAAATTTGTCAGAAGATGAATTTAATGGCGTTTTTAATATTCGGCATGGCCGTTTTCTATTCACAGACAATAATTTTCCAGATAGAAAACATTGTTGTTGTTGTGGTTGTTGTTGTTGTTGGTGTTGGTGTTGTTGTTGTTGAGCCTCGTTCATGGTGATGATTCGTTTCCTCAATGTCTTTCTTTAAATAATTTTTTCTAGAAAGATATCAGGTACTTACGAGAGAGACCACGTGATGCAATCTTATTAGGACTCGACGACCCGTGGGGGTTGCCAAGAACTTTATAAGTATCTGAGTTCGACCTCTTATATGGCAACGAGAGAGGTCGCGGCTTGGATAGGTTTATATAACGTCATTAACGACCGTCATCTTCCTGTTGCTATTGTTGCGTTCACCCTGGTTGGGTCGAGCCAGTACCTTCTTTAGCCTGCACTTTGGACAAGATCAAAGTGTAGTATCTGTTCTTCATTGCTGCACTTCATTTTCTTGTTCTCTTTCGGTGGAGGAGAGATCCTTCACGACTGAGACAATTTTTATTTTTGTACCTTTTCTCCACGTTAAAAAACGACCCTAATGTCTAACTCTGTCCCGTGGGGAGGCATAGTAAATAGGTACATCACGACACATTCACAACAGTTCTCAGACAGGTTGAATGTGATGGCCAAGACAATCGCGATTCCTTTAACGACGACCACCTGTAAAGCTGAAAAAATAAATCATATGATTCTTGATGGTTGTCGTTTCAGCTGTCAACCGACACGCTTATATCAGCCAGATAGATAGGGATAATGGATAATATCGCTCCGTTCGACGAGCTGCATGTCAAACTGCTGAAGACGTAACTGAAACTGATCACGCCAGTTCAAATGAGGCAACTAGACTTTGGTGCGTACATCGTGTTAAACCAATATCCAATCAACCACTAAAAGAAAGAAGATGAAGAAGAAGAAATAATTTCGTTGAAACGAAATTATTTCTTCTTCTTCTTCTTCTTCTTCTTCTTCTTCCGACTGTGTGTGTTCAGAAACCACAAACTTCGCTGTTCAAGCTAATCCTAATATATGCATGTTTAGTGTGCCGCATATACACTTATATATTCATAACTAATGAATTAAGCTCAATCATTCTGATACACAAACTTTTATGAATCTTAATTTACATCAATTTATGCATGGCTCAAGCCAGGCCATGTCAGTAATATTTTCATTTCCATAACAATTCATAGATGCCGGCTTGTTTCAATGCATTACAGAGGCTACAATTTAGGTGGTTTAATGGATCTGGACAATAACATTAACATTGTGAAACACGTGTATGCAGATAAAATGTTATATATATATATATATATATATATATATATATATATATATATATATATCTCAAAGAAAACCAACCTGCCTCCTCCCTTGAGGCTTGCATTTACTAATATCCGCGGGCTTAGAACTAACTTAGATGATGTTGAGTCATTTCTCCTTGTAAACACCCCGGATATCTTAGCATTAAGTGAAACTAACCTTCACTCCTCCATACCCTCTAACCACTTTAACATGCCTGGTTATCTCCCACTCTACCGTAAGGACTCGGACAGACATATGCATGGACTTGGAGTCTATATTCGAAACACCCTCCCCCTAACTAGAGAAATAAAACTAGAATCAGAGGGCCAGGCCTTTATGTGCTTCAGACTAAATATGCAACACAATATTAGCTACTTATATTTTCTCTACCGCTCTCCCTCAAACCAAGACTGTACCCTAATAAACAAAGTCTCAGACAGCATAGATATAGCACTCTCCCTCGATACTAGCGCACAAATACATGTATTTGGTGACTTCAATGTCCACCACAGTAACTGGCTAGGATTCTCAAATCACACAGACGTAGCTGGTAGCGCCACATATAGCTTCTCTATATCTCATTCCCTATCTCAGATGGTTACATTTCCGACACGTTTCCCAGACCAGCACGATCAACATGCCTCACTTCTAGATCTCTTTCTGACAACAGTTCCCAATGACTGTACAACAAATGCCCATAGCCCACTCGGGAATGCTGATCACGCTGTGATAATGGTAGAAATCAGCCTAAATTCTCGCCCTAAAACTGAAGACCCACTACTCAAAACAACGAGGTATTACAAAAAGGCTGATTGGGAAGCCATCAGGGAGCTCATCAGAGATGCCCCATGGCAAAATATCTTTACTCTTCCAGCGGAACAGTGTGCAAATGAGACAACTGAATGGTTCAAAACTGCTATTGAAGCACATGTTCCCGCACGGAAATACTATAGCAAGCCCCACTCCCCCCAATGGTTTACTTCTGCTTGTGCAGCTGCCATTTGTCAAAGGCAGCATGCGTTCCGCAGATTCAACCGACATAAGTCCAGCTCAAATAAACAGAAGTTTATAGAAGCTAGAAATAATTGTAAGAGAGTGATAGACACAGCTAAGTCAGATTACTCTGAAACCACCAGAAAGCGCATCGAAGCACAGAAATTAGGAACCCGGGATTTTTGGAAAATCTACAACAGCGTAGTTAATAATGGACAGTCAATTATTCCCCCACTAACAAACAATCATGAGGTTGCTTGCACGGCAACTGACAAGGCTAATCTGCTTGCCAGTCGGTTTGCCTCAAACTCCACACTGAACTCGGTACACCACTCACTCCCTGATTTTCCTCTGCGAACAGACGCCACACTTGACGACTTGAAAATCACCCCTTCTCAGGTACATGCTATTATAAAAAACCTAGACACCTCTAAAGCATGTGGACCAGATCTCATCCCGGCTGTGCTATTAAAAAAATGCTCTGCCGAGGTTGCTCCAGTTCTGTCCAAACTTTACAATAAATGCCTTAACGAATCTTGTTTTCCCGACTGCTGGAAAACCGCCTCTGTGGTACCAGTCTTCAAGAATTCTGGTGAAAGAACTGACCCACTAAATTATCGCCCCATTAGCCTCCTCCCGATTTTCGCCAAAATATTTGAGTCCTTAGTTAATAAAGCCCTAGTCCAGCACCTAACAGCTGCTAAACTCTTGACTGACAAACAATATGGATTCAGGCAAGCCCGTTCAACAGCAGATATCTTAACTGTAGTTTCTGAACGTATATACCGTTCATTGGATAAAACAGGGGAGGGTAGAGCGGTGGCCCTTGATATATCTAAGGCTTTTGACAGGGTATGGCACGATGGTCTTCTAAGGAAAATTAGATCATATGGAATCACTGGAAGAATTCATAACGTAATTAAATCCTTCTTAAGTAATAGAAAAATCAAAGTTGTCCTCGACGGACGTACATCCAAACAATATGACATAAATGCGGGAGTGCCTCAGGGGTCTATCCTTGGACCTCTATTGTTCCTGATATTCATAAACGACCTCCCTGATAATATTGTTTCGGAGATGGGTATATTTGCCGATGACACCACTCTCTATAACAGATATGAGGGGAAAACAAATGAACACATATCCAAGAAAATGGCAGAAACACTAGAGGATGACCTCCAATCCGTAGTGGAATGGGGACAAAAATGGTTGGTCTCATTCAATGCTGCTAAGACTAAGCTTGTTTCCTTCAATAACTACAAGAAACCTTCTCTACCACCAATAGCAATGGCCAAGAACACATTGCCTGAAAGTACTTCTTTTAAACTCCTCGGCCTAACGTTTACAGGGAATATGAACTGGAATAGATACATTGAGAGCATTGCCAAGGCTGCTGCAAGGAAGGTTGGCTCCCTCTACCGTGCTAGAAAACTACTTACGCCTGCCAGTATCCTATACCTCTATAAGGCAACCATTCGCCCATGTATGGAGTACTGTTGTCACATCTGGGCTGGTGCATCTGCTGCTTGTCTCTCGCTCCTGGACAGGGTTCAAAAAAGAGTCGCAAACCTGATAGGTCCTGAACTGTCATCTGGGCTTCAACCTCTGTCCCATCGACGAGATGTTGCATCCCTCTGCCTGTTCTACAAATACTTTAATGGTGAATGCTCTGACGAACTGCAAACACTTGTACCTCCCCGACGTAACTACCCCCGACAAACCCGACAAGCTACTAAGTCTCATCCCTTTACAGTGGAGATCCCTAGGTGCAAGAAAGCCTTTTACTCCAATAGTTTCTTCCCCAGAACTGCGGGTCTTTGGAACTCCCTTCCGGGATTCTGCTTTCCCAACTGCAATGATATGCAGAAGTTCAAGTGTAATGTTAACAAACATCTTTCTACTCTTCTCCCTTCATAATGACCCCGCTAATTAATTCCCTAATAGTAGCCCCCTGCTTCAAAGTGGCACTGTGCCTTGTTTGGGGTGAAAATTGAATAAAAAAAAAAAAAAAAAAAAATATATATAAGCCTGAAAAGTCCTAGAGTGGATGAAACGCGGAATATTCAGTGTAGCTTAATCGCCCCATATATATTTTATAATTTACTATATATATATATATATATATATATATATATATATATATATATATATATATTGGTATATTTAGGCAGCAATTTTTCATTCAAGAAAATATTAAATGCAACGGAAACACTTTGCTTTATGATTCTTTATTTTTCGATTTTCCGCATAAATTTCGAATTGGACAGACTTTGTTAAAGATGTCCATGAACCTGCTGATTTTAATACTCGAATTTTTAATCAACCAATAGTTTTTATCGACTTTTCATCGTTTACTACATATTTTAGTTTTCACTTTTAATTCTCATTTTCGCTCCTTCGAATTTTTACTTCGACACCTGATGATGATTCGTGGACGAACCGAAAGCGCATGTGACAGCAACAATCATGGGACTTTTATTGATATTTTTGATTTTGATACAAAAAAGATTATACGGAAAATCGAAAAATTTAAACAACGAATCATAAAACAAAGTGTCTCCGTTTCATTTAATAATATTTGCTTAAATATATATATATATATATATATATATATATATATATATATATATATATATATATATATATATATATAATTGGAGACAGAGTTGGGTTCGTTGCAAGTTTCAAATCCTGTGACCAGTGTACATCGTAATTTCATGCACTGGTGATTCCGGAAAGATGAAATACTAGTGTCTGCAGGTATTAAAATAATTATTTATACTCGTAATTTTTCCGCCCCTTTAAGAAATATGTTTCTTAACTGTTCAACACTGTTAGTGAATGAAAACGCGATCTGTTTGTTTATGTGCGAGATTGTGACGTCCAGTCACTCGATATCTGTAGATCGACATTAATAACGTTTATTTCTTTATAAATGTTTAAATTCAGTTGAATATGGTTTGCGGTTGATGTTGGTAATGTGGTTATGTTCTTTGCGAATGGAGACAGAGATGGCTTCGTTTTGGAGTTCGAATTCAATGACCAGCGATAAGAGTAACTTCTTGCACTGATGATTCCGGAAGGATAGAACATTTATGGAAAACAAATAAAAATTATATCTTGCACTACTTCGGTATTTAGTATTCTTGTATGAACCTCGTTAAATTCACTGGTTGTGAAAACTATTAACCTTGAATATATATATATATATATAGACTAAGAGTAGGACAAAACAGAGAGAGAGAGAGAGAGAGAGAGAGAGAGAGAGAGAGAGAGAGAGAGAGACTATACATAGATAGCTACTTAAAAAAATTAATTAAACTTATATATACATAAGCAAATATTATTTGTTTATTTATTATTTTACTTATTAGACAGTAATCTATAAACACGTGTTTCACGGTTCTACCGATCATCAGTGTTGCTTGACTGTATATATATATATATATATATATATATATATATATATATATATATATATATATATATATCATAATTTAGGAATAATTTAGGAATTTAAAATTTGTGATTTGAAAAAGTTAAATTTCAAATATAGAAATTTTATTGTATGCAAGACAAAGAATACAGTAAAGTAAAGTGTATTTCCTTAACCCATGAGTTTTCGATGTTTATACACCTCTTCGGAGGAAAAATATTAGCAAATATTATAAAAGGTTGGCACCTAATTTGCTAAAGGTAATGCACATAGAAAATTAAATTAAATGTTTTAAAGTTATATATATATATATATATATATATATATATATATATATATATATATATATATATATGCTTGCAAAAGTACCCGTCGTTGACTGGGTTCAAAAACAGCCTACAGAAAATGGACTCTGATTTATGAAAGTATGATAGGTTATGAAAAGGAAGGGTTGTAAAGAGATAGCTTCGAATTTGGGGGTATTAAAACCAAAGCAAAATATGATGAAAGTAAAAATAAAATAGATAAACCCCATAATTTATTATACCATACCTGTTCACACTGAAACACTTATCATAATATTCTGTGGATCTATGTTAAAAAACCTTCTTAAACTTTGTGACATATTTCCATTCTATGGAGGTTAGGTACGAACGAACACCCCATAATTTTATTATACCATATTTCTTCAAACTGAAACATAATTATCAAAGTATGCTTACGCAGATAAATATGAAAAATCTTTATTAAAGTTTATTCCTATTTCCATTCTATGGAGACCAGGCGCGAACGCAGACCCCACAATTATATTATACTATCCCTATTTAAGTTGAAACATACTTATCAAAGTATTATTATTATATTACATTTAATCTATCTTTCTAACCATTTTATTTGTATGGGCTTATGACTCTCATCTCAAACATTACATCTTCATAGAAGAAATACGTTTTTTCTTTTTTTTTTTACAACAAAGTGACAACCATCTTGAAAAGCCAAGACGTTTTTGCTATCATCAAAGCTTTATGTTTGACTACTCACTGCGCAGGACTTGCCATTGAATATAATTTTCCCGCCCCTTTAAGAAATATGTTTCTTAACTGTTCAACATTGTTAGTGAATGAAAACGCGATCTATTTGTTTATGTGCGAGATTGTGACGTCCAGTCACCCGATATCTGTAGATCGACATTAATAACGTTTATTTCTTTATAAATGTTTAAATTCAGTTGAATATGGTTTGCGGTTGATGTTGGTAATGTGGTTATGTTCTTTGCGAATGGAGACAGAGATGGCTTCGTTTTGGAGTTCGAATTCAATGACCAGCGATAAGAGTAACTTCTTGCACTGATGATTCCGGAAGGATAGAACATTTATGGAAAACAAATAAAAATGATATCTTGCACTACTTCGGTATTTAGCATTCTTGTATGAACCTCGTTAAATTCACTGGTTGTGAAAACTATTAACCTTGAATATATATATATAGACTAAGAGTAGGACGAAACAGAGAGAGAGAGAGAGAGAGAGAGAGAGAGAGAGAGAGAGAGAGAGAGACTATACATAGATAGCTACTTAAAAAAATTAATTAAACTTATATATACATAAGCAAATATTATTTGTTTATTTTTTATTTTACTTATTAGACAGTAATCTATAAACACGTGTTTCACGGTTCTACCGATCATCAGTGTTGCTTGACTGTATATATATATATATATATATATATATATATATATATATATATATCATAATTTAGGAATAATTTAGGAATTTAAAATTTGTGATTTGAAAAAGTTAAATTTCAAATATAGAAATTTTATTGTATGCAAGACAAAGAATACAGTAAAGTAAAGTGTATTTCCTTAACCCATGAGTTTTCGATGTTTATACACCTCTTCGGAGGAAAAATATTAGCAAATATTATAAAAGGTTGGCACCTAATTTGCTAAAGGTAATGCACATAGAAAATTAAATTAAATGTTTTAAAGTTATATATATATATATATATATATATATATATATATATATATATATATATGCTTGCAAAAGTACCCGTCGTTGACTGGGTTCAAAAACAGCCTACAGAAAATGGACTCTGATTTATGAAAGTATGATAGGTTATTAAAAGGAAGGGTTGTAAAGAGATAGCTTCGAATTTGGGGGTATTAAAACCAAAGCAAAATATGATGAAAGTAAAAATAGAATAGATAAACCCCATAATTTATTATACCATACCTGTTCACACTGAAACACTTATCATAATATTCTGTGGATCTATGTTAAAAAACCTTCTTAAACTTTGTGACATATTTCCATTCTATGGAGGTTAGGTACGAACGAACACCCCATAATTTTATTATACCATATTTCTTCAAACTGAAACATAATTATCAAAGTATGCTTACGCAGATAAATATGAAAAATCTTTATTAAAGTTTATTCCTATTTCCATTCTATGGAGACCAGGCGCGAACGCAGACCCCACAATTATATTATACTATCCCTATTTAAGTTGAAACATACTTATCAAAGTATTATTATTATATTAAATTTAATCTATCTTTCTAACCATTTTATTTGTATGGGCTTATGACTCTCATCTCAAACATTACATCTTCATAGAAGAAATACGTTTTTTCTTTTTTTTTTACAACAAAGTGACAACCATCTTGAAAAGCCAAGACGTTTTTGCTATCATCAAAGCTTTATGTTTGACTACTCACTGCGCAGGACTTGCCATTGAATATTTGAAATCCGTACTCATCAGTCGATATCAACTGTGCTCACCTTATTAAATTCCGCCTGGTTTTCGCATAGAGACAAGGGAATTTCAACCAATCAAATTGCTTTTCGCCGACCGTTGGATATTCAGTCGATAAATTCTAGCAGAATAGTAAGAATTTGTATACGAAATGGTGCAATTTATTTTGTCATTAAAGAGAAAAGAAGAATCGACCGGTCGATTGAAAAATATTTTATCGCCCAAAGATCAACGTTATGAACTTGTATTGAAAGTTAATCTCGTTATTAATAAAAATAACCGAACACCTGGTGTTGCCCGGTCGCATAATAATCTTCATCATGATATTTTAATTCATGCAGACTAATGTCATGTGACTAATTCGAAAAAAAAATATAATGTCGTTCATTACGTTCCGTCTGTGTTTGTTTACATTGTAGCGTCAGTTGATATTTGGGTTGGACGGTCTTTAAAACTAGTCTTTCTTTTCTTATGGATAAAACAAAAAGAATTTTTACAGGGGAATATTTTACGTTACACCAACCAAGGTTAAACCGGTGTAACGTAAAATATTCCCCTGTAAATATTCTTTTTTATCTGTAAGAGAAGAAAGAATATTTTTAAGATCGGATTTTTTCGATTTTCGATACTTATCGGATAAATTTCAGTACTAAACATATCTAAGAACACTACCAGACATATAAAAGACAGACTCAGCCGTTTCGGAACCTATGAGGAAGGAACTCACACACACAAAGTGATTTTCTTTGATAGTAGATATATAGATATATATATATAGAGAGATAGAGATAGAAATAGAGATTGTGTGACCACGTCTCGTATGTATGTGTGTTTTTCTCGTCTTTACGTGACTTTAGTATTTTAATTCTACAGTTAATATTAATAATTGAAATAAAATAAAAATAAAATGCAAATTGATATAACGAATTAAAACATTCTATGTAAAAGTAATTTTTATAACAATGTTAAGTCTCGTAGATTGCATTTAGTTTTCTACGCAAACATGTCAACCATTTTAATTTGTTTGGTAATAGTTGAAATAAAAAGAAAAGAAAAAAGAAACACAAATTACCGGCCTTTACCAACAGGAAAGTAACTCTAAAATCATCTTGTCGTGTTTATTAAACATTTTATTGTGACTCTCTTTATTTCATTCTTATATTAAATAGTGTTAGGACGCCGAGTCAGCCTAGCCGGAAGTGTTCGGTGTTTTTGTAGCTGATGCGAATATAGGTCCGGTGTTTTGCCAGTCTATATATAGTCTAAACGTATACACATTATTGTACAAAATTTGAATTAATCAACTTTTTTTTACTTATAGTTGTTTTCTTATTTTCTTATATCATTTTAATCACAAAGAAAATACGTATTAAAATATGCATTTTAATTCTATATTGTGAGATTTCTCTCACAAGGTTTTTGGCAGAATGGAAGAAAACCAAACAGAAATTACAACAAGCTCACCTTAAAACTTCAACGTAAATTTTATTAAAGTAAAAAAGGTTCAAGTTGCAAAAGATGCGTCATCTTCATCTATCTGACACTTTGGGCTGGTAACATTCCCGAAGGGAATAATAGATCGTCTTCGATAAAGGCTGGGCAGAATTCCCGCTAACAAAGTGGTGGGCTGGCTGGATTTGTTGAGGTGACTTCCAAGTCGGGCTGCTAGCTGGGCATACACGAGGATTCCTCGTAGAATCTAACCAATGGCAGACAAATGGCAGGTAAAACCGTAGACCATAATTTCGTCTTGACAAACATTAAATTGTAGCACAAGCGTGCAAATATAAATTCGCCCTACTTAAGGGCATTGGTAATTGTAATGATAAAGTTCCGCTCCACATTTGGGCATTTGAAACGTCTCGAAGCAGCAAAGTATTTTCGCTGCCTTGATTCGAGTGAGAAATCCGGTCTTTCCAACTCTGCGTCTGCTTAGATTCTGGTCTGAAAAAGGAATTTGACACCGAGAACATTCTCAGCAGTTAATTATAACATGCAATTTGATTGATTAAAATAAATTTATGGGCGGAGAAAGCGTAAAAAAAAAATTGCTTATTTCTGCAGAATTTCTTACAATATTTACTATCAATAATTGAAATAAAAATAAAAATGCAAATTAATAAAACAAATGAATAAATTCTATATCAAAATAATTTTATTAAAAAATTTAATCCAGTAGATTGCATTTCAGTGTCTACGCAAATACGTCAACCAATTTTTTGTAATAATTGAATAAAAAACACGAATTACCGGCCTTTGGAAATTGATCTCTAACATAAAATAGACATTTTAGGTTTGCAATACTGTTGAGGTAGTTATATTTTATCAACAGCATATTAAATCTAAAATACAACTTATCATGCTAATTCAACATTTTATTTTTACTCTCATTATTTACAAGAGTGTTAAAAAGCCGAGCCAGCCTAGCCGGGAGTGCTCGGTGTTTTAGTAGCTGGTGTCCCCTGTGAATATAGTCTATATATACACATCTATTTCTATACAAAATTTGATTTAATCAACGTTTGTTTATTTATAGTTGTTTTATAGTAGATTTACTTGGTTGAGGAACGTCTTGAGAACGCAACCAGCTCCCCGGGGAATAAACGATATCCAACGATATCTAACGATAGGCACATGTTGGAAACATCAACAAAAACGGGTCGATATGCCGTCGACTATAACTGTCTGGCATGGGTCGCTTCTTGTGTGTTCATTGTGTCGTTACAGGCGGATTTCTGTCGTCGCATTCATCGGAAGAACTGCAGGTTTAAATCGAACACTTGTACAAAAATAGCGAACAAATGCATTTTTATAAAAATATATAATTTATTTAATAGTTAACAAGTAGGAAGCATATTTAGTCGACCCATTGCGTGAACACCAAACTACTATGTCATCCGTGTATGGGGTGCGATCTTCAACTGTTTTAAAACAATACAATCATATTTCAATTATCTCTTTCTTCATTGAAAGAGAGAGAAAGTGAGTGAAAGAGAGCGAGAGAGAGACCGAAAGAGAGAGAGAGAGAGAGAGAGAGAAAGAGAGAGAGAGAGAGAGATGCGTTTTACGTAATGTTTTATTTTCCAACTTCAGATATCCGCGTGTACGTCTTATCTTTCTTGAATGATTCTGACACCAGTGAAGTTTCATAAACACCTGTCATTCAAACCCAACCGACATGCTCTAACCTTTCCAAAGCCACAAAACACCTGCATGAAACGTTTTTAATGTAGAAGCCCCCAGCTCCCTTAAAAGGGGCTACGTCATTGTGCCACAGTTTTTCTATTTTCTCATATATTTTAATCACAGAAAATCTTTACTTATATATAAGAGGCACTATATGTGTGTGTTCGTTCCGAAACGACTGCCGATTTAAAAATATTTTACACAATTGTACTTGATGTGTCTGGCAGTGTTCAAAGGAAGGTTTTCTATCGAAATACCCCCGATAAGTATCGATAATCGAAAAAATCCGATTAAAGAACAATATCTGATTTTGACTTAAGTTAAAATCTGATACAGCCTAACATCACAATTATATTCGATAAGTTTTATCACCGAACAAGAAGAAAAGCTCAACATATATAGTCAACAGTAGGTTCTTTGACATGACAGGGTCGCGTTCGAAATGAATGTTTCTGTTAAGAGCACAATTGGACAATGATATTTGATTTTTGCATTTTAAACTTTAATATAAAAATTTGAAACTTTAATATAAAAATGTTAAACTTTAATATAAAAATGTTAAACTTTAATATAAAATTTTTAACTTTAATATAAAAATTTTGAACTTTAATATAAAAATTTTAAACTTTATATAAAAATTTTAAACTTTAATATAAAAATTTTAAACTTAAATATAAAAATGTTAAACTTTAATATAAAAATGTTAAACTTTAATATAAAAATTTTAAACTTTAATGTAAAAATTTTGAACTTTAATATAAAAATTTTAACTTTACTATAAAAATTTTAACTTTAATATAAAAATTTTAAACTTTAATATAAAAATTTTAACTTTAATATAAAATTTTAAACTTTAATATAAAAATTTTAAACTTTAATATAAAAATTTTAAACTTTAATATCACAATTTTAAACTTTAATATAAAAATTTTAAACTTTAATATCACAATTTTAAACTTTCATATAAAAGTTTTAAACTTTAATAAATATTTTGAACATTAATATAAAAATTTTAAACTTTAATATAAAAATTTTAACTTTAATATAAAAATTTTAAACTTTAATATAAAAATTTGAAACTTTAATATAAAATTTTTAAACTTTAATATAAAAATTTTAAACTTTAATATAAAAATTTTAAACTTTAATATAAAAATTTTTAACTTTAATATCAGAATTTTAAACTTTAATATAAAAATTTTAAACTTTAATATAAAAATTTTAACTTTAATATAAAAATTTTAACTTTAATATAACAATTTTAAACTTGAATATAAAAATTTTAACTTTAATATAAAAATTTTAACTTTAATATAAAAATTTTAAACTTTAATATAAAAATTTTAACTTTAATATAAAAATTTTAACTTTAATATAAAAATTTTAAACTTTAATATAAAAATTTTAAACTTTAATATAAAAATTTTAAACTTTAATATAAAAATTTTAAACTTTAATATAAAAATTTTAAACTTTAATATAAAAATTTTAAACTTTAATATAAAAATTTTAAACTTTAATATAACAATTTTAAACTTAATTATAAAAATTTTAACTTTAATATAAAAATTTTAACTTTAATATAACAATTTTAAACTTTAATATAAAAATTTTAACTTTAATATAAAAATTTTAAACTTTAATATAAAAATTTTAAACTTTAATATAAAAATTTTAAACTTTAATATAAAAATTTTAAACTTTAATATAAAAATTTAAAACTTTAATATAAAAATTTTAAACTTTAATATAAAAATTTTAAACTTTAATATAAAAATTTTAAACTTTAATATAAAAATTTTAACTTTAATAAAAATTTTAAACTTTATATAAAAATTTTAACTTTAATATAAAAATTTTAACTTTAATATAAAAATTTTAAACTTTAATATAAAAACCTAACTTTAATATAAAAATTTTAAACTTTATATAAAAATTTTAACTTTAATATAACAATTTTAAACTTTAATATAAAAATTTTAAACTTTAATATAAAAATTTTAAACTTTAATATAAAAATTTTAACTTTAATATAAAAATTTTAAACTTTAATATAAAAATTTTAAACTTTAATATAAAAATTTTAAACTTTAATATAACAATTTTAAACTTTAATATAAAAATTTTAAACTTTAATATAACAATTTTAAACTTTAATATAACAATTTTAAACTTTAATATAAAAATTTTAAACTTTAATATAAAAATTTTAACTTTAATATAACAATTTAAAACGTTAATATAAAAATTTTAAACTTTAATATAACAATTTTAAACTTTAATATAAAATTTTTAACTTTAATATAAAAATTTTAACTTTAATATAAAAATGTTAAACTTTAATATAAAAATTTTAAACTTTAATATAAAAATTTAAAACTTTAATATAAAAATTTTATACTTTAATATAAAAATTTTAACTTTAATATAACAATTTTAAACTTTAATAAAAAATTTTAACTTTAATATAAAAATTTTAACTTTAATATAAAAATTTTAACTTTAATATAAAAATTTTAAACTTTAATATAAAAATTTTAAACTTGAATATAAAACTTTTAAACTTTAATATAAAAAATTTAAACTTTAATATAAAAATGTTAAACTTTAATATAAAAATTTTAAACTTTAATATAAAAATTTTAAACTTTAATATAAAAATTTTAAACTTTATATAAAATTTTAAACTTTAATATAAAAATTTAACTTTAATATAAAAATTTTAAACTTTAATATAAAAATTTTAACTTTAATATAAAAATTTTAACTTTAATATAAAAATTTTAAACTTTAATATAAAAATTTTAACTTTAATATAAAAATTTTAACTTTAATATAAAAATTTTAAACTTTAATATAAAAATTTAAAACTTTAATATAAAAATTTTACACTTTAATATAAAAATTTAAAACTTTATATGAAATTTTAAACTTTAATATAAAAATTTTAAACTTTAATATAAAAATTTTAACTTTAATATAAAAATTTTAAACTTTAATATAAAAATTTTAAACTTTAATATAAAAATTTTAAACTTTAATATAAAAATTTTAACTTTAATATAAAAATTTTAAACTTTAATATAAAAATTTTAACTTTAATATAAAACTTTTAACTTTAATATAAAAATTTTAACTTTAATATAAAAATTTTAAACTTTAATATAAAACTTTTAAACTTTAATATAAAAATTTTAAACTTTAATATAAAAATTTTAAACTTTAATATAAAAATTTTAAACTTTAATATAAAAATTTTAAACTTTAATATAAAAATTTTAAACTTTATATAAAATTTTAAACTTTAATATAAAAATTTAACTTTACTATAAAAATTTTAAACTTTAATATAAAAATTTTAAACTTTAATATAAAAATTTTAACTTTAATATAAAAATTTTAAACTTTAATATAAAAATTTTAACTTTAATAAAAATTTTAAACTTTATATAAAAATTTTAAACTTTAATATAAAAATTTTAATATTTAATATAAAAATTTTAACTTTAATATAAAAATTTTAAACTTTAATATCAAAATTTTAAACTTTAATATAAAAATTTTAAACTTTAATATAAAAATTTTAAACTTTAATATAAAAATTTTAAACTTTAATATAAAAATTTTAAACTTTAATATAAAAATGTTAAACTTTATATAAAATTTTAAACTTTAATATAAAAATTTTAACTTTACTATAAAATTTTTTAACTTTAATATAAAATTTTTTAACTTTAATATAAAAATTTTAAACTTTATATATAATTTTAAACTTTAATATAAAAATTTTAACTTTAATATAAAAATTTTAAACTTTAATATAAAAATTTAAAACTTTAATATAAAAATTTTAACTTTAATATAAAAATTTTAACTTTAATATAAAAATTTTAAACTTTAATATAAAAATTTTAAACTTTAATATAAAAATTTTAAACTTAATTATAAAAATTTTAACTTTAATATAAAAATTTTAACTTTAATATAAAAATTTTAAACTTTAATATAAAAATTTTAAACTTTAATATAAAAATTTTAAACTTTAATATAAAAATTTTAACTTTAATATAACAATTTTAAACTTTAATATAAAAATTTTAACTTTAATATAAAAATTTTACCTTTAATATAAAATTTTTAACTTTAATATAAAAATTTTAAACTTTAATATAAATATTTTAACTTTAATATAAAATTTTTAACTTTAATATAACAATTTTAAACTTTAATATAAAAATTTTAACTTTAATATAAAAATTTTAAACTTTAATATAAAAATTTTAAACTTTAATATAAAAATTTTAATCTTTATATAAAATTTTAAACTTTAATATAAAAATTTTAACTTTAATATAAAAATTTTAAACTTTAATATAAAAATTTTAAACTTTAATATAAAAATTTTAACTTTAATATAACAATTTTAAACTTTAATATCAAAATTTTAACTTTAATATAAAAATTTTAACTTTAATATAAAAATTTTAAACTTTAATATAAAAATTTTAAACTTTAATATCACAATTTTAAACTTTCATATAAAAGTTTTAAACTTTAATAAAAATTTTGAACATTAATATAAAAATTTTACACTTTAATATAAAAATTTTAAACTTTAATATAAAAATTTTAAACTTTAATATAAAAATTTAAAACTTTAATATAAAAATTTTAAACTTTAATATAAAAATTTTAAACTTTAATATAAAAATTTTAAATTTTAATATAAATATTTTTAACTTTAATATCAGAATTTTAAACTTTAATATAAAAATTTTAAACTTTAATATAAAAATTTTAACTTTAATATAAAAATTTTAACTTTAATATAACAATTTTAAACTTGAATATAAAAATTTTAACTTTAATATAAAAATTTTAACTTTAATATAAAAATTTTAAACTTTAATATAAAAATTTTAACTTTAATATAAAAATTTTAACTTTAATATAAAATTTAAACTTTAATATAAAAATTTTAAACTTTAATATAAAAATTTTAAACTTTAATATAAAAATTTTAAACTTTAATATAAAAATTTTAAACTTTAATATCACAATTTTAAACTTTAATATAACAATTTTAAACTTTAATATAAAAATTTTAAACTTTAATATAAAAATTTTAAACTTTAATATAAAAATTTTAAACTTTAATATAAAAATTTTAACTTTAATATAACAATTTTAAACTTTAATATAAAAATTTTAACTTTAATATAAAAATTTTAAACTTTAATATAAAAATTTTAAACTTTAATATAAAAATTTTAACCTTTAATATAAAAATTTTAAACTTTAATATAAAAATTTTAAACTTTAATATAAAAATTTTAAACTTTAATATAAAAATTTTAAACTTTAATATAAAAATTTTAAACTTTAATATAAAAATTTTAAACTTTAATATAAAAATTTTAACTTTAATAACAATTTTAAACTTTATATAAAAATTTTAACTTTAATATAACAATTTTAAACTTTAATATAAAAATTTTAAACTTTAATATAAAAACCTAACTTTAATATAAAAATTTTAACTTTATATAAAAATTTTAACTTTAATATAACAATTTTAAACTTTAATATAAAAATTTTAAACTTTAATATAAAAATTTTAAACTTTAATATAAAACTTTTAACTTTAATATAAAAATTTTAAACTTTAATATAAAAATTTTAACTTTAATATAAAAATTTTAAACTTTAATATAACAATTTTAAACTTTAATATAAAAATTTTAAACTTTAATATAACAATTTTAAACTTTAATATAACAATTTTAAACTTTAATATAAAAATTTTAAACTTTAATATAACAATTTTAAACTTTAATATAAAAATTTTAACTTTAATATAAAAATTTTAAACTTTAATATAAAAATGTTAAACTTTAATATAAAAATTTTAAACTTTAATATAAAAATTTTAAACTTTAATATAAAAATTTTAAACTTTAATATAAAAATTTTAACTTTAATATAACAATTTTAAACTTTAATATAAAAATTTTAACTTTAATATAAAAATTTTAACTTTAATATAAAAATTTTAACTTTAATATAAAAATTTTAAACTTTAATATAAAAATTTTAAACTTGAATATAAAACTTTTAAACTTTAATATAAAAATTTTAAACTTTAATATAAAAATTTTAAACTTTAATATAAAAATTTTAAACTTTAATATAAAAATTTTAAACTTTAATATAAAAATTTTAAACTTTATATAAAATTTTAAACTTTAATATAAAAATTTTAACTTTAATATAAAAATTTTAAACTTTAATATAAAAATTTTGAACTTTAATATAAAAATTTTAACTTTAATATAAAAATTTTAAACTTTAATATAAAAATTTTAACTTTAATAAAAATTTTAAACTTTATATAAAAATTTTAAACTTTAATATAAAAATTTTAAACTTTAATATAAATATTTTAACTTTAATATAAAAATTTTAAACTTTAATATCAAAATTTTAAACTTTAATATAAAAATTTTAAACTTTAATATAAAAATTTTAAACTTTAATATAAAAATTTTAAACTTTAATATAAAAATTTTAAACTTTAATATAAAAATTTGAAACTTTATATAAAATTTTAAACTTTAATATAAAAATTTTAACTTTACTATAAAAATTTTTAACTTTAATATAAAATTTTTTAACTTTAATATAAAAATTTTAAACTTTATATATAATTTTAAACTTTAATATAAAAATTTTAACTTTAATATAAAAATTTTAAACTTTAATATAAAAATTTTAAACTTTAATATAAAAATTTTAACTTTAATATAAAAATTTTAACTTTAATATAAAAATTTTATACTTTAATATAAAAATTTTAAACTTTAATATAAAAATTTTAAACTTTAATATAAAAATTTTAACTTTAATATAAAAATTTTAAACTTTAATATAAAAATTTTAAACTTTAATATAAAAATTTTAAACTTTAATATAAAAATTTTAAACTTTAATATAAAAATTTTAACTTTAATATAACAATTTTAAACTTTAATATAACAATTTTAACTTTAATATAAAAATTTTAACTTTAATATAAAAATTTTAACTTTAATATAAAAATTTTAAACTTTAATATAAAAATTTTAACTTTAATATAAAATTTTTAACTTTAATATAACAATTTTAAACTTTAATATAAAAATTTTAACTTTAATATAAAAATTTTAAACTTTAATATAAAAATTTTAAACTTTAATATAAAAATTTTAACTTTAATATAACAATTTTAAACTTTAATATAAAAATTTTAAACTTTAATATAAAAATTTTAATTTAATATAAAAATTTTAAACTTTAATATAAAAATTTTAAACTTTAATATCACAATTTTAAACTTTCATATAAAAGTTTTAAACTTTAATAAAAATTTTGAACATTAATATAAAAATTTTACACTTTAATATAAAAATTTTAAACTTTAATATAAAAATTTTAAACTTTAATATAAAAATTTAAAACTTTAATATAAAAATTTTAAACTTTAATATAAAAATTTTAAACTTTAATATAAAAATTTTAAATTTTAATATAAATATTTTTAACTTTAATATCAGAATTTTAAACTTTAATATAAAAATTTTAAACTTTAATATAAAAATTTTAAACTTTAATACAAAAATTTTAACTTTAATATAACAATTTTAAACTTTAATATAACAATTTTAACTTTAATATAAAAATTTTAACTTTAATATAAAAATTTTAACTTTAATATAAAAATTTTAAACTTTAATATAAAAATTTTAACTTTAATATAAAATTTTTAACTTTAATATAACAATTTTAAACTTTAATATAAAAATTTTAACTTTAATATAAAAATTTTAAACTTTAATATAAAAATTTTAAACTTTAATATAAAAATTTTAACTTTAATATAACAATTTTAAACTTTAATATAAAAATTTTAACTTTAATATAAAAATTTTAATTTAATATAAAAATTTTAAACTTTAATATAAAAATTTTAAACTTTAATATCACAATTTTAAACTTTCATATAAAAGTTTTAAACTTTAATAAAAATTTTGAACATTAATATAAAAATTTTACACTTTAATATAAAAATTTTAAACTTTAATATAAAAATTTTAAACTTTAATATAAAAATTTAAAACTTTAATATAAAAATTTTAAACTTTAATATAAAAATTTTAAACTTTAATATAAAAATTTTAAATTTTAATATAAATATTTTTAACTTTAATATCAGAATTTTAAACTTTAATATAAAAATTTTAAACTTTAATATAAAAATTTTAACTTTAATATAAAAATTTTAACTTTAATATAACAATTTTAAACTTGAATATAAAAATTTTAACTTTAATATAAAAATTTTAACTTTAATATAAAAATTTTAAACTTTAATATAAAAATTTTAACTTTAATATAAAAATTTTAACTTTAATATAAAAATTTAAACTTTAATATAAAAATTTTAAACTTTAATATAAAAATTTTAAACTTTAATATAAAAATTTTAAACTTTAATATAAAAATTTTAAACTTTAATATAAAAATTTTAAACTTTAATATAAAAATGTTAAACTTTATATAAAATTTTAAACTTTAATATAAAAATTTTAACTTTACTATAAAATTTTTTAACTTTAATATAAAATTTTTTAACTTTAATATAAAAATTTTAAACTTTATATATAATTTTAAACTTTAATATAAAAATTTTAACTTTAATATAAAAATTTTAAACTTTAATATAAAAATTTAAAACTTTAATATAAAAATTTTAACTTTAATATAAAAATTTTAACTTTAATATAAAAATTTTAAACTTTAATATAAAAATTTTAAACTTTAATATAAAAATTTTAAACTTAATTATAAAAATTTTAACTTTAATATAAAAATTTTAACTTTAATATAAAAATTTTAAACTTTAATATAAAAATTTTAAACTTTAATATAAAAATTTTAAACTTTAATATAAAAATTTTAACTTTAATATAACAATTTTAAACTTTAATATAAAAATTTTAACTTTAATATAAAAATTTTACCTTTAATATAAAAATTTTAACTTTAATATAAAAATTTTAAACTTTAATATAAATATTTTAACTTTAATATAAAATTTTTAACTTTAATATAACAATTTTAAACTTTAATATAAAAATTTTAACTTTAATATAAAAATTTTAAACTTTAATATAAAAATTTTAAACTTTAATATAAAAATTTTAATCTTTATATAAAATTTTAAACTTTAATATAAAAATTTTAACTTTAATATAAAAATTTTAAACTTTAATATAAAAATTTTAAACTTTAATATAAAAATTTTAACTTTAATATAACAATTTTAAACTTTAATATCAAAATTTTAACTTTAATATAAAAATTTTAACTTTAATATAAAAATTTTAAACTTTAATATAAAAATTTTAAACTTTAATATCACAATTTTAAACTTTCATATAAAAGTTTTAAACTTTAATAAAAATTTTGAACATTAATATAAAAATTTTACACTTTAATATAAAAATTTTAAACTTTAATATAAAAATTTTAAACTTTAATATAAAAATTTAAAACTTTAATATAAAAATTTTAAACTTTAATATAAAAATTTTAAACTTTAATATAAAAATTTTAAATTTTAATATAAATATTTTTAACTTTAATATCAGAATTTTAAACTTTAATATAAAAATTTTAAACTTTAATATAAAAATTTTAACTTTAATATAAAAATTTTAACTTTAATATAACAATTTTAAACTTGAATATAAAAATTTTAACTTTAATATAAAAATTTTAACTTTAATATAAAAATTTTAAACTTTAATATAAAAATTTTAACTTTAATATAAAAATTTTAACTTTAATATAAAATTTAAACTTTAATATAAAAATTTTAAACTTTAATATAAAAATTTTAAACTTTAATATAAAAATTTTAAACTTTAATATAAAAATTTTAAACTTTAATATCACAATTTTAAACTTTAATATAACAATTTTAAACTTTAATATAAAAATTTTAAACTTTAATATAAAAATTTTAAACTTTAATATAAAAATTTTAAACTTTAATATAAAAATTTTAACTTTAATATAACAATTTTAAACTTTAATATAAAAATTTTAACTTTAATATAAAAATTTTAAACTTTAATATAAAAATTTTAAACTTTAATATAAAAATTTTAACCTTTAATATAAAAATTTTAAACTTTAATATAAAAATTTTAAACTTTAATATAAAAATTTTAAACTTTAATATAAAAATTTTAAACTTTAATATAAAAATTTTAAACTTTAATATAAAAATTTTAAACTTTAATATAAAAATTTTAACTTTAATAACAATTTTAAACTTTATATAAAAATTTTAACTTTAATATAACAATTTTAAACTTTAATATAAAAATTTTAAACTTTAATATAAAAACCTAACTTTAATATAAAAATTTTAACTTTATATAAAAATTTTAACTTTAATATAACAATTTTAAACTTTAATATAAAAATTTTAAACTTTAATATAAAAATTTTAAACTTTAATATAAAACTTTTAACTTTAATATAAAAATTTTAAACTTTAATATAAAAATTTTAAACTTTAATATAAAAATTTTAAACTTTAATATAACAATTTTAAACTTTAATATAAAAATTTTAAACTTTAATATAACAATTTTAAACTTTAATATAACAATTTTAAACTTTAATATAAAAATTTTAAACTTTAATATAACAATTTTAAACTTTAATATAAAAATTTTAACTTTAATATAAAAATTTTAAACTTTAATATAAAAATGTTAAACTTTAATATAAAAATTTTAAACTTTAATATAAAAATTTTAAACTTTAATATAAAAATTTTAAACTTTAATATAAAAATTTTAACTTTAATATAACAATTTTAAACTTTAATATAAAAATTTTAACTTTAATATAAAAATTTTAACTTTAATATAAAAATTTTAACTTTAATATAAAAATTTTAAACTTTAATATAAAAATTTTAAACTTGAATATAAAACTTTTAAACTTTAATATAAAAATTTTAAACTTTAATATAAAAATTTTAAACTTTAATATAAAAATTTTAAACTTTAATATAAAAATTTTAAACTATAATATAAAAATTTTAAACTTTATATAAAATTTTAAACTTTAATATAAAAATTTTAACTTAAATATAAAAATTTTAAACTTTAATATAAAAATTTTGAACTTTAATATAAAAATTTTAACTTTAATATAAAAATTTTAAACTTTAATATAAAAATTTTAACTTTAATAAAAATTTTAAACTTTATATAAAAATTTTAAACTTTAATATAAAAATTTTAAACTTTAATATAAATATTTTAACTTTAATATAAAAATTTTAAACTTTAATATCAAAATTTTAAACTTTAATATAAAAATTTTAAACTTTAATATAAAAATTTTAAACTTTAATATAAAAATTTTAAACTTTAATATAAAAATTTTAAACTTTAATATAAAAATTTGAAACTTTATATAAAATTTTAAACTTTAATATAAAAATTTTAACTTTACTATAAAAATTTTTAACTTTAATATAAAAATTTTTAACTTTAATATAAAAATTTTAAACTTTATATATAATTTTAAACTTTAATATAAAAATTTTAACTTTAATATAAAAATTTTAAACTTTAATATAAAAATTTTAAACTTTAATATAAAAATTTTAACTTTAATATAAAAATTTTAACTTTAATATAAAAATTTTATACTTTAATATAAAAATTTTAAACTTTAATATAAAAATTTTAAACTTTAATATAAAAATTTTAACTTTAATATAAAAATTTTAAACTTTAATATAAAAATTTTAAACTTTAATATAAAAATTTTAAACTTTAATATAAAAATTTTAAACTTTAATATAAAAATTTTAACTTTAATATAACAATTTTAAACTTTAATATAACAATTTTAACTTTAATATAAAAATTTTAACTTTAATATAAAAATTTTAACTTTAATATAAAAATTTTAAACTTTAATATAAAAATTTTAACTTTAATATAAAATTTTTAACTTTAATATAACAATTTTAAACTTTAATATAAAAATTTTAACTTTAATATAAAAATTTTAAACTTTAATATAAAAATTTTAAACTTTAATATAAAAATTTTAACTTTAATATAACAATTTTAAACTTTAATATAAAAATTTTAAACTTTAATATAAAAATTTTAATTTAATATAAAAATTTTAAACTTTAATATAAAAATTTTAAACTTTAATATCACAATTTTAAACTTTCATATAAAAGTTTTAAACTTTAATAAAAATTTTGAACATTAATATAAAAATTTTACACTTTAATATAAAAATTTTAAACTTTAATATAAAAATTTTAAACTTTAATATAA
This sequence comes from Euprymna scolopes, assembly GCF_053919585.1. Classification (NCBI taxonomy): domain Eukaryota; kingdom Metazoa; phylum Mollusca; class Cephalopoda; order Sepiida; family Sepiolidae; genus Euprymna; species Euprymna scolopes. Next base: position 117,279,434 of record NC_136502.1, read on the forward strand.
AAATTTAAAACTTTAATATAAAAATTTTAAACTTTAATATAAAAATTTTAAACTTTAATATAAAAATTTTAAATTTTAATATAAATATTTTTAACTTTAATATCAGAATTTTAAACTTTAATATAAAAATTTTAAACTTTAATATAAAAATTTTAAACTTTAATACAAAAATTTTAACTTTAATATAACAATTTTAACTTTAATATAAAAATTTTAAACTTTAATATAAAAATTTTAACTTTAATATAAAATTTTTAACTTTAATATAACAATTTTAAACTTTAATATAAAAATTTTAACTTTAATATAAAAATTTTAAACTTTAATATAAAAATGTTAAACTTTAATATAAAAATTTTAAACTTTAATATAAAAATTTTAAACTTTAATATAAAAATTTTAAACTTTAATATAAAAATTTTAACTTTAATATAACAATTTTAAACTTTAATATAAAAATTTTAACTTTAATATAAAAATTTTAACTTTAATATAAAAATTTTAACTTTAATATAAAAATTTTAAACTTTAATATAAAAATTTTAAACTTGAATATAAAACTTTTAAACTTTAATATAAAAATTTTAAACTTTAATATAAAAATTTTAAACTTTAATATAAAAATTTTAAACTTTAATATAAAAATTTTAAACTATAATATAAAAATTTTAAACTTTATATAAAATTTTAAACTTTAATATAAAAATTTTAACTTTAATATAAAAATTTTAAACTTTAATATAAAAATTTTGAACTTTAATATAAAAATTTTAACTTTAATATAAAAATTTTAAACTTTAATATAAAAATTTTAACTTTAATAAAAATTTTAAACTTTATATAAAAATTTTAAACTTTAATATAAAAATTTTAAACTTTAATATAAATATTTTAACTTTAATATAAAAATTTTAAACTTTAATATCAAAATTTTAAACTTTAATATAAAAATTTTAAACTTTAATATAAAAATTTTAAACTTTAATATAAAAATTTTAAACTTTAATATAAAAATTTTAAACTTTAATATAAAAATTTGAAACTTTATATAAAATTTTAAACTTTAATATAAAAATTTTAACTTTACTATAAAAATTTTTAACTTTAATATAAAAATTTTTAACTTTAATATAAAAATTTTAAACTTTATATATAATTTTAAACTTTAATATAAAAATTTTAACTTTAATATAAAAATTTTAAACTTTAATATAAAAATTTTAAACTTTAATATAAAAATTTTAACTTTAATATAAAAATTTTAACTTTAATATAAAAATTTTATACTTTAATATAAAAATTTTAAACTTTAATATAAAAATTTTAAACTTTAATATAAAAATTTTAACTTTAATATAAAAATTTTAAACTTTAATATAAAAATTTTAAACTTTAATATAAAAATTTTAAACTTTAATATAAAAATTTTAAACTTTAATATAAAAATTTTAACTTTAATATAACAATTTTAAACTTTAATATAACAATTTTAACTTTAATATAAAAATTTTAACTTTAATATAAAAATTTTAACTTTAATATAAAAATTTTAAACTTTAATATAAAAATTTTAACTTTAATATAAAATTTTTAACTTTAATATAACAATTTTAAACTTTAATATAAAAATTTTAACTTTAATATAAAAATTTTAAACTTTAATATAAAAATTTTAAACTTTAATATAAAAATTTTAACTTTAATATAACAATTTTAAACTTTAATATAAAAATTTTAAACTTTAATATAAAAATTTTAATTTAATATAAAAATTTTAAACTTTAATATAAAAATTTTAAACTTTAATATCACAATTTTAAACTTTCATATAAAAGTTTTAAACTTTAATAAAAATTTTGAACATTAATATAAAAATTTTACACTTTAATATAAAAATTTTAAACTTTAATATAAAAATTTTAAACTTTAATATAAAAATTTAAAACTTTAATATAAAAATTTTAAACTTTAATATAAAAATTTTAAACTTTAATATAAAAATTTTAAATTTTAATATAAATATTTTTAACTTTAATATCAGAATTTTAAACTTTAATATAAAAATTTTAAACTTTAATATAAAAATTTTAAACTTTAATACAAAAATTTTAACTTTAATATAACAATTTTAAACTTTAATATAACAATTTTAACTTTAATATAAAAATTTTAACTTTAATATAAAAATTTTAACTTTAATATAAAAATTTTAAACTTTAATATAAAAATTTTAACTTTAATATAAAATTTTTAACTTTAATATAACAATTTTAAACTTTAATATAAAAATTTTAACTTTAATATAAAAATTTTAAACTTTAATATAAAAATTTTAAACTTTAATATAAAAATTTTAACTTTAATATAACAATTTTAAACTTTAATATAAAAATTTTAACTTTAATATAAAAATTTTAATTTAATATAAAAATTTTAAACTTTAATATAAAAATTTTAAACTTTAATATCACAATTTTAAACTTTCATATAAAAGTTTTAAACTTTAATAAAAATTTTGAACATTAATATAAAAATTTTACACTTTAATATAAAAATTTTAAACTTTAATATAAAATTTTTAAACTTTAATATAAAAATTTAAAACTTTAATATAAAAATTTTAAACTTTAATATAAAAATTTTAAACTTTAATATAAAAATTTTAAATTTTAATATAAATATTTTTAACTTTAATATCAGAATTTTAAACTTTAATATAAAAATTTTAAACTTTAATATAAAAATTTTAACTTTAATATAAAAATTTTAACTTTAATATAACAATTTTAAACTTGAATATAAAAATTTTAACTTTAATATAAAAATTTTAACTTTAATATAAAAATTTTAAACTTTAATATAAAAATTTTAACTTTAATATAAAAATTTTAACTTTAATATAAAAATTTAAACTTTAATATAAAAATTTTAAACTTTAATATAAAAATTTTAAACTTTAATATAAAAATTTTAAACTTTAATATAAAAATTTTAAACTTTAATATCACAATTTTAAACTTTAATATAACAATTTTAAACTTTAATATAAAAATTTTAAACTTTAATATAAAAATTTTAAACTTTAATATAAAAATTTTAAACTTTAATATAAAAATTTTAACTTTAATATAACAATTTTAAACTTGAATATAAAAATTTTAACTTTAATATAAAAATTTTAAACTTTAATATAAAAATTTTAAACTTTAATATAAAAATTTTAACCTTTAATATAAAAATTTTAAACTTTAATATAAAAATTTTAAACTTTAATATAAAAATTTTAAACTTTAATATAAAAATTTTAAACTTTAATATAAAAATTTTAAACTTTAATATAAAAATTTTAAACTTTAATATAAAAATTTTAACTTTAATAACAATTTTAAACTTTATATAAAAATTTTAACTTTAATATAACAATTTTAAACTTTAATATAAAAATTTTAAACTTTAATATAAAAACCTAACTTTAATATAAAAATTTTAACTTTATATAAAAATTTTAACTTTAATATAACAATTTTAAACTTTAATATAAAAATTTTAAACTTTAATATAAAAATTTTAAACTTTAATATAAAAATTTTAACTTTAATATAAAAATTTTAAACTTTAATATAAAAATTTTAAACTTTAATATAAAAATTTTAAACTTTAATATAACAATTTTAAACTTTAATATAAAAATTTTAAACTTTAATATAACAATTTTAAACTTTAATATAACAATTTTAAACTTTAATATAAAAATTTTAAACTTTAATATAACAATTTTAAACTTTAATATAAAAATTTTAACTTTAATATAAAAATTTTAAACTTTAATATAAAAATGTTAAACTTTAATATAAAAATTTTAAACTTTAATATAAAAATTTTAAACTTTAATATAAAAATTTTAAACTTTAATATAAAAATTTTAACTTTAATATAACAATTTTAAACTTTAATATAAAAATTTTAACTTTAATATAAAAATTTTAACTTTAATATAAAAATTTTAACTTTAATATAAAAATTTTAAACTTTAATATAAAAATTTTAAACTTGAATATAAAACTTTTAAACTTTAATATAAAAATTTTAAACTTTAATATAAAAATTTTAAACTTTAATATAAAAATTTTAAACTTTAATATAAAAATTTTAAACTTTAATATAAAAATTTTAAACTTTATATAAAATTTTAAACTTTAATATAAAAATTTTAACTTTAATATAAAAATTTTAAACTTTAATATAAAAATTTTGAACTTTAATATAAAAATTTTAACTTTAATATAAAAATTTTAAACTTTAATATAAAAATTTTAACTTTAATAAAAATTTTAAACTTTATATAAAAATTTTAAACTTTAATATAAAAATTTTAAACTTTAATATAAATATTTTAACTTTAATATAAAAATTTTAAACTTTAATATCAAAATTTTAAACTTTAATATAAAAATTTTAAACTTTAATATAAAAATTTTAAACTTTAATATAAAAATTTGAAACTTTAATATAAAAATTTGAAACTTTAATATAAAAATTTGAAACTTTATATAAAATTTTAAACTTTAATATAAAAATTTTAACTTTACTATAAAAATTTTTAACTTTAATATAAAAATTTTTAACTTTAATATAAAAATTTTAAACTTTATATATAATTTTAAACTTTAATATAAAAATTTTAACTTTAATATAAAAATTTTAAACTTTAATATAAAAATTTTAAACTTTAATATAAAAATTTTAAACTTTAATATAAAAATTTTAACTTTAATATAAAAATTTTAAACTTTAATAAAAATTTTAAACTTTAATATAAAAATTTTAAACTTTAATATAAAAATTTTAAACTTTAATATAAAAAATTTAACTTTAATATAACAATTTTAAACTTTAATATAACAATTTTAACTTTAATATAAAAATTTTAACTTTAATATAAAAATTTTAACTTTAATATAAAAATTTTAAACTTTAATATAAAAATTTTAACTTTAATATAAAATTTTTAACTTTAATATAACAATTTTAAACTTTAATATAAAAATTTTAACTTTAATATAAAAATTTTAAACTTTAATATAAAAATTTTAAACTTTAATATAAAAATTTTAACTTTAATATAACAATTTTAAACTTTAATATAAAAATTTTAACTTTAATATAAAAATTTTAATTTAATATAAAAAATTTAAACTTTAATATAAAAATTTTAAACTTTAATATAAAAATTTTAAACTTTAATATAAAAATTTTAAACTTTAATATAAAAATTTTACACTTTAATATAAAAATTTAAAACTTTATATGAAATTTTAAACTTTAATATAAAAATTTTAAACTTTAATATAAAAATTTTAACTTTAATATAAAAATTTTAAACTTTAATATAAAAATTTTAAACTTTAATATAAAAATTTTAAACTTTAATATAAAAATTTTAACTTTAATATAAAAATTTTAAACTTTAATATAAAAATTTTAACTTTAATATAAAACTTTTAACTTTAATATAAAAATTTTAACTTTAATATAAAAATTTTAAACTTTAATATAAAAATTTTAAACTTTAATATAAAAATTTTAAACTTTAATATAAAAATTTTAAACTTTAATATAAAAATTTTAAACTTTAATATAAAAATTTTAAACTTTAATATAAAAATTTTAAACTTTAATATAAAAATTTTAAACTTTAATATAAAATTTTTAAACTTTATATAAAAATTTTAAACTTTAATATAAAAATTTTAAACTTTAATATAAAAATTTTAAACTTTAATATAAAAATTTTAAACTTTAATATAAAAATTTTAAACTTTAATATAAAAATTTTAAACTTTAATATAAAAATTTTAAACTTTAATATAAAAATTTTAAACTTTAATATAAAAATTTTAAACTTTATATAAAATTTTAAACTTTAATATAAAAATTTAAACTTTAATATAAAAATTTTAAACTTTAATAAAAATTTTAAACTTTATTTAAAATTTTAAACTTTATATAAAATTGTAAACTTTAATATAAAAATTTTAAACTTTAATATCACAATTTTAAACTTTAATATAAAAATTTTAAACTTTATATAAAATTTTAAACTTTATATAAAATTGTAAACTTTAATATAAAAATTTTAAACTTTAATATAACAATTTTAAACTGTAATATAAAAATTTTAAACTTTAATATAACAATTTTAAACTTTAATATAAAAATTTTAAACTTTAATATAAAAATTTTAAACTTTAATATAAAAATTTTAAACTTTGATATAAAAATTTTAAACTTTAATATAAAAATTTTAAACTTTAATATAAAAATTTTAAACTTTAATAAAAATTTTAAACTTTATATAAAATTGTAAACTTTAATATAAAAATTTTAAACTTTAATATAAAAATTTTAAACTTTAATATAACAATTTTAAACTTTAATATAAAAATTTTAACTTTAATATAACAATTTTAAACTTTAATATAAAATTTTTAACTTTAATATAAAAATTTTAAACTTTCATATAAAAATTTTAAACTTTAATAAAAATTTTGAACTTTAATAAAAATTTTAAACTTTATATAAAATTTTAAACTTTATATAAAATTGTAAACTTTAATATAAAAATTTTAACTTTAATATAAAAATTTTAAACTTTAATATAAAAATTTTAAACTTTAATATAAAAATTTTAACTTTACTATAAAAATTTTTAACTTTATATAAAAATTTTAAACTTTAATATAAATATTTTAAACTTTAATATATAAATTTTAACTTTAATATAAAAATTTTAACTTTAATATAAAAATTTTAAACTTTAATATAAAAATTTTAAACTTTAATATAAAAATTTTAACTTTAATATAAAAATTTTAAACTTCAATATAAAAATTTTAACTTTATATAAAATAACTTTATAAAATAAATAGTAGGTTCTCTACAGTGCAATATAAACTATTAAGTTGAGAAAAGCGTTCTTGCAGAATTTTTAATATTGATTTTAAGTGATGTATTTTGAAATAAGTTTTCGATATAATACCTTTACTATATTTATATCAGTTTAAAGAGCGTTTTCGCTCTGTCTAATCGTAAAATTAAAATCGTTTTAAAACAATTATGTCTTGTTTATAGAACGTTGAATATAAGATGGAAAAAAGCAAATTTGCATAATTTTCTTATTTCAATTCAAACTAGGCCGAAAAGATGCTGCAGCAACTCATAATATCAACGGAGCGTTTGGCCTAGGAACCACTACTGAACGCACATCACAATGGTGGTTTAAGAAATTTCGAGGCGGCGACGAGAGTCTTGAAAATGATGAGCGTAGTGGTCGGCCATCGGATGTTTACAACGATCGATTAAGAGCCTTAGTCGAAGCCATTCCACACACAACTGTTCGAGAACTTGCTTCCGAATTAGACGTAACGTATACGACGATTTCCAACCCCTTGAGAGAGATTGGAAAGACAAAAAACTTGATAAATGGATGCCTCACGAATTGAACAAAAAAATAAAAAACGAAGCGCCATTATGAAGTGTAATCTTCCCTATTTTTACGAAAAAAAAACAACCCGTTTCTCGACCGGGTTGTGATGAAAACTGAGTTCTTTACGACAACCAGCGACGCTCAGCTCAGTGGTTAGACGCCGACGAAGTTCCACGATATTTCCAGAAGCCAGAGTTTTACTTAAAGGTCATGCTGACTGTTTGCTGGTCTACAACCGGTATTATCCATTACAGTTTTTTAAATGTAGGCGAAACCATTACGGTAGATAAGTACTTTCAACAAATGGATGAAATACATAAGAAATTTCGACAACAACACCCAGCATTAGTCAACAGAAAAGGCCCAATTCTCCTCCACGATAATATCCGACCGCACGTTGCTTTACCGACCCTGCATAACTTAAGCGAATTGGGCTCCAAAACTATGCTTCATACGTGCAGACCTCTCACTATCGACTACCACATTTTCAAGCGACTACTTTCTGTATGAGAAATGCTTCAAATACTTAAACGATATAAAAAAACACTTTTATCGAATTTATCGTCACTAGAACGCAAGATTTTTTTTTCGTTACTGGCATAAATACATTTGTGTTGCGTTGGGAGAAGTGTGTTAATTCTGATGGTGCCTATTTCGGTCAATAATGTTTTGTTTTAGTCGAAATATATTCATCTGTATTTAAAAGTAAAAAAACCGCAAGAACTTTCTTGTGGACTAATTCTGTGCGAGGAGCATGTTATCCTTCCTCCCCCAAAAGTATGGAAGGTGAAAAAGTTATTGATCTTCTTTCAGTCCCGGGCAACGTCGGGTCTCCTGCTAGTACATTCTTTTTTTTTTCTCAAACTGAGATATGCTTAAAAAGTTCCGTTTAAAATTGTTCTCATCAGTCGTAATTTACAATTAACTCACTACAGTCTGTATCTATAACTATATATTGTTTGATTTTGTGCTAATTAAAAATTTGCTTGCATGCGAGATTTTAGGAATGAAGAAAGAAGATGTTTATTGTAGTTTTATAAATATAATGATACATTTCATGGAAATCGTTTCAGAATGGCACGAATCTACTTTGGTTTAAGGAGCTTAAAATTTAAATACACAAAATAAAATACTAAGTCAAAGTAAAATTTCCTGTATCTAAACACCTTTACAATTAAAGGGTGTGATTTTGCTGCTTGTCAGGTAAGTCAGGAATATTTCGTTGAGCGCTACAAGTTCCTAAGAGTACATTCCATTAAATACTTATACAACAGGCACAGGGATGCAACATTACGGTGATGTGACAGAGGTTGTAGTTTGATTGATAGTATGGACTTATTAGGCTTTTTGTTTGGGCACTGTTGAAAAGGGAGATACTTGTAGTTGATGCAACAATCTTTCATGCAAGATCATGTGAATAGTTTTCTAGCATGGTAGACGGAGTCCACCTTCTTTGCAGCAGCATAACGTAAACCTTTGAGAATTAGTCGGTTTGAAAAAAAAGTTGTGCCTATCTTCGATGCGAAGTTAGATGCTGCTGATTCTTGGAATATTGTTGATTTATGAAAAGATAGATGCATCATTTTAATTACATGTTCATCTAAAATAAGGCACAGTGCAACTTTGATGTAGAGGGCTACTACCAGGGGCATAAGTTGCAAAGATACTACGTAGGGAGTTGAGCAGCAAGATGTCTGTTCACATAACATTTGAACTTCTGCATGTCAGTACAGTTGGAGAAGCAGGAACCCGGAAGGAAATTTCAAAGTCTAGCAGTTCTAACTTTGACCCCTATTATGACCCCTTAACATTTATTGTTTTGGGCTCAAATCAAGTTATTAAGTTAGATCCATGTCCAAGGAACCTATATCTAAAATGTCAATTGTTTATATTTTAAATGGGCGGAGGAGTTTGGTAGAGTTTTCAAAGGTAACATCGTTGAAGGCTTTCTTACATCTAGGGATCTCTACTATGAAGGGGTGGGACTTTGCTGCTTGTCGGGTTTGTCGGGGGTATTTATGTCGAGGAGGTACAAGTGCTTGTAGTTCGTCGGAGCATTCACCATTAAAATACTTGTAAAAAAGGCAGAGGTATGCAAAATTTCGTCAATGGGACAGAAAGTGGAGCTTAGATGACAGTTCAGAACCTATCAGGTTGGCGACTTTCTTTTGAAACCTGTTCAGGAGTAAGAGACTAGTAGCAGATGCACCAGCCCAAATGTGACAACAATACTCCATACATAGGCGAATGGCGGCCTTTTAGAGATACAGGATACTTTCAGGCGTAAGTAACATTATATGATGCTGCAATTTCAAATTTATATTTATGGTAAGAATTTACTTTGTCACTACAAACACATATTTTTTCTAAATATTAAATTAAAATTTAATTAATTAATTAAAATGCCACCTGCTTTACAAACGCAGCTTCCCTATTTATACTTTCATTTTCTGTTATTAAATTAATTTGAAGACAAAAACAAAGTCATATTGTTGTCACTACACACAATACTAACACTTTGATCCGCTGCGGTTAATACTTAATCTATACTGAATACCTTCTTTAGACAGTTACATACACGCGTGTATATATATATATATATATATATATATATATATATATATATATATATATATATATATATATATATATATATATACGTGTGTAGGTATCTGTCTGCATCTATCTATATAGGTGTGTGTATATCTATCTTCTTTAATTAAGAATCTGACGATTTCAGATGGATCGTAAGGGTTTTTTCTAAACAGTAAAGGCATTCCAGTATCACTGAAACTATGATAATCACCATTATCCTACGCTAAAGGACTGTATTACTGTTTTTAAGTCAGAGTTTTTATAATAACTGATATCTTATTTGCTAAAAGTTTACAAAAAGTTCAACCAAATAATAAACCAATAAACAGATTAAAGAGATAAATTAAAACAAAAAAATAGATTAAATTAAATAGATAAATATACAAATGTCTGTAGCAATGGCGATGATGATAAATAAAGAAACCATTTCTGCCTTACAGTTGACCCGGTCCCGCATCCATTTCCGCTTTACGTTTACCCGGTCCCGCATCCATTTCCGCTTTACAATATGTCTATTTTTATACACATTATTTGCACTGTGATTATCTTAAGAAATAAATTAAAAGTTAAAAAAATAACAAAACCGAATAAAACATTTGTTCAATATTATCCATACGTTACACCAGCGCACAGTCCGTTCCCTGTATTTCTATAGCCTTCTTACTCTCCTCCATATATGTGGATGTGTTATCAGCAGCTCCAGTAACTCTCGCTTCTCCTATTTTGTCATTCAGTCCTCATTCAATGAGTGATTTTTCTGACAAAGGGTCAAGGAAAAGCTGCTTAAAGGTCGGTAGTACTTGGTGACCAGTAGTCTGAGATGTCGGAAATTTTTCTGTCTCTATGTCTGTCCTTGTGGCCATGTCACTAGTAAGGGTGCTGGAGGTAAAGGTTTTGTCTGGCCACACGTTATCCGCCTGATAGTCAGGGACCCGAACCTTGGATTAACCACTAAGGAGGCTGTCCTATCAGCAGGCGCAAAGTACTGGGACTGCTGTATTGCCATTTGGTGAGTGGATCTGGACCACGCAGTAGTCTCTGGTGGGGCCTCTCGATGCCATACTAGTGGGTAATTGTTACGGCTTTACCTTTTCGTGTGCTACAAAAAAAATAAAAATTTTCCTGTCTTTTTCTCTCTTACTTTCCCTCTCTGTACTGCTCTAACCAAGTATGCCGACCTATTCCACAAATCCCAAAACCTCAACATGAAAGATCTCCCGAATAAAAACTCGATTAAACCTAGAACCCCATCTTCCAACGTAGACCCCTACTACCAGGTCTCCTTCTCCAACATCAGGGGTCTACGTTCCAACCTTCCAGAGGTTGAAACACAATTACAGGAGACGAAACCGGACATATTATTTCTAAGTGAAACTGGAATAGGGCCGACTACTTCCCTAGATGAGTTCATAATTAACGGATACTCTAATTTAACAGCTAAATCTGACACCCAAGATCGCCATGGGCATGGAATATGTGCCTACATTAAGGATGGCTTCTCGTGTGGCAGGGATATCTCTAGAGAAGATCCTAATTTACCCTATATGTGCTTCAGGGTTGCACTTGCTAACACCACTGCATTTATATTTGCCCTCTATAGGCCCCACAACAGCGGAGTTACTATCTTTAAGAGCATATCTGAGAAAATAGGCAACATACTGTATTCACATCCCTCGGCTAACATCCACATCTGTGGTGACTTCAACGTCCATAACGTGGAATGGCTGACCCATTCAAATAAGACAGACGATGAGGGGAGGTTTTGTCATGATTTTGCCATTGCTTATGACTTCACTCAGATTGTTCGCGAACCCACCCGTGTGCCCGATACACCCGGTCAATATGCAAGCCTCCTAGACCTTTTTCTCTCAACTTCCCCTGAGCTATGTTCATGTTCCGTTCATTCTCCTCTAGGATCTTCCGACCACTCCGTCGTATCAGTTAAGATAAAAACGAAATGTAAGAAGCCCCCAGACGTACCCCTCCACCGTACTGTATACCGATACTCTATTGCTGACTGGGATAGCTTCCGTACATTCATATCTGATTTACCTCTGCACTCCATGTTTAAAAAGGAAGTGTCCTCTATAGTATCAGATTTGACCGAGTGGTTGGTTGTAGGCGTGGACCGATTCATACCATCTAAAAAATTCCAGCAAATACCTAACAGCCAGCCATGGTTCTCCCCAGAATGTGCTGCTGCTATCGCGCACAGAAATCACTTTTTCCATAGCTACCAACGTAATAGATGCACTGAGACTGGGGCTGCTTTCAGGACTGCCAGCAACCACTGTAAAAGAGTAATAAAAAATGCAAGAGAGCTATATGCTCAGTCTGTTAAATCCAAGGTAGCTGATCAGCGGCTTGGTTCCCACCAGTTTTGGCAAATAACAAATAGGATCCTGAACAGAAGTGTGCGTTCTATCCCAACCATTATCAATGGACCAGAGGTCATCTCGTCAGCGTCAGACAAGGCCAAACTATTTGCAAAGAACTTTGCAGCTAATTCTACCCTATGCGACGAAGGCCATCAACTCCCCATATTTCCTCCTATAACACAGAACAAGCTAGGTAACATACAAATATCCGTGCATGAGGTCGCCAAGCTAATCAAGAACCTAGATTCCAGTAAAGCAACTGGCCCTGATGGCATCCCAATTATAGTGTTAAAAAAGCTTCAGCCAGAACTTGCTCCCATACTTACGAAACTATTTAAACGCTGCCTTAAGGAGAAGTGCTTTCCGAATCCCTGGAGGACCTCATCAGTTTGCCCTGTATTTAAGAATTCAGGTGATAAGTCATCTCCCTGTCGTTGCAGACCAATAAGTCTCCTGTGTGTTATGAGTAAGTTGCTGGAGTTCGTGTTGAATAGAGAAATAGTCAACCACCTCAGCAGGAATAACCTTCTTAGTGACACACAATATGGTTTCCGCTCTGCAGGATCTACCGCAGATGTGCTGACGGTTATATCCCACAGGATTAGTGAATCTCTTGACAAAGGCTTCCTTTCTGGGGCAATTGCTCTTGACATATCAGGGGCCTTCGACGGGGTGTGGCATGGGGGTCTGCTTCACAAGATTTCCGGCTACGGTGTAGCTGGAAATGTTTTCTCAATCATTAAATCATTTCTCTCCGATAGGCTCATAAGAGTAGTGGTAGATGGACAAAAATCGGAGGCCTGCAATATAAATGCTGGAGTCCCTCAGGGGTCAATCCTGGGCCCAACTCTCTTCCTGATCTACATCAATGACCACCCTAAACACATACTTAAATCATTCGTTGACATCTATGCTGATGACACGACCATTTACGGCAACACATCAAAGGCTGTAAATGACAAAGTTCTCTCTGATTCTCTCTCCTCTGATCTCGAGCGCGTGGTTCAGTGGGGGAAGACGTGGCTGGTTACCTTTAATGCATCCAAAACCGAACTCCTATCCTTACATCATCAACGCTCTGATCCCCATCTGGCATCAATTGTGATAGATGGCTCTCATCTGGGTGAGGCCCCGTGTTTTGACAAGCTTCTGGGTTTGACCTTTACTCCTGATCTGAAATGGAACACGTACATCAAGTCTGTTGCCAAGGTCGCTGGAAAGATGGTTGGATCCTTCTACCGCTCCAGAAGATATCTCACTACTGATGCAATTCTCTATCTATATAAAAGCCAAGTACGTCCAAGGATGGAATACTGTTGCCATATCTGTGCAGGAGCTGCTAAAGACAGCCTATCCTGCCTTGACAGAGTACAAAATAGACTTCGTAGCTTAGTGGGGGATGCCCTTTTCTCTACCCTGCAACCTCTCTTCCACAGAAGAGATGTTGCGAGCCTATCCTTGTTTAATCGTTATTTCCATGGCAGGTGCTCGTCTGAACTCCAATCTCTGATCCCCCCTCGCCAATCTTTCATGAAAAACACCCGTCTAGCTGAATCCACTGTGAAAAATTTCCCCCACTCTATATCTGTGCCTAAATCAAAACGCGGATTCCATGAACAAAGCTTCTTTCTTAGAACTGCACGCCTGTGGAACTCTGTTCCGTCTGCCTGCTTCCCACCGGACTACAACTTGAATGTCTTCAAGTCCAATGTTAACAAATTCCTAATGAACCGCCCCCTTAAGTAAACACTTCATCAAATCTCCACACTAACGTAATGTACTTGCAATAACCCTTATCCCTGAGTGGCTTCCGGGCCTTGATAAGTGGTGATCACTGTGTAAAAAAAGATATCTGTCTTTATATTTATTAAAGTTTATTTAATAATATCTAAAAAATAAAAAAAAAACTTTTATATATACACGAGTGCTTTTAGAACGAACACGCGCACACACACACACACACACACACACACACACACACACACACACACACACACACATATATATTTAAGCAGACACGCAACGCGTATTATTCTGGATTAACAGCACTTGTAAACTTTACACTAGAAATATATTTAATCAACAAATATGTTTTGGTGAAGCTTATATTTTTCTGGATAGTGCAATCATGAGTTTATTAATATTTCTATGAAAATAGTGTCGATAGCATTTTAAATATAGAACAGACTCAATAGAGATAAATCAATAAGTAATGGTTAATATTCAGAAAGTTATATTAAGCTACATAGTTCAATACAAATAATAAAATCACATTGTAAGAGAATAGCTTTAATTTCTTCAGTCCAGCTCCTCTTGACAGACAATGTTATTGTTTTTTTTGTTTTTTGTTTTTGGCCCGGTTTCTTTCAAACTTTTCATTTTTTTACATACCATATTATCGTCCAGGCTTGTCAGCTTGCAAGATTGGCCTTTATAAGCACAATTCCACGAACGAGGCCGTTTTGAAGTAGTTTTGCTATATATATATATATATATATATATATATATATATATATATATATATATATATTAAAGTAATGAATGACAAAAGTCTATATCCCAAAGTGCATGATGTTAACCATCTTACAATTTATTCCTTGATTCAGTTGACATTTACAATTCTTGACAGTATCTGTTTCGTAGCACAAAATCAATCACTTAATTATTCTATCAATCAGTGAATCTATTTTGCCCTTAACTCATCAGAAGAAATAGCAACAATCTATCTATCAAAAGAAATTTTCAAATTTTCGGATTTTTAATGATGTCAAAACGCACTTTGTTTCCTTTTGATGAATTTTGTTATTCATTCATTATATTGTTCTGTAATTACACTGAGTTTATTAAATAAGGATTGTAATTACACTGAGTTTATTAAATAAGGATTGGTATATTTTATAAGAAAACAAAGTATATTTTCACAGAAATATATATATGAATGGAAGTAGTATATTGTTCATGGCGAGTGTTCGTCTGAGCTCCAATCTATGGTCTCTCCCTCGCCAAACTTTCACGAGAAACACTCGTCCAGCTGAAACCACTGTCAATAGTTTTCCCAACTTTTTATATGTGCCTTAACCTAAACATAGATTCCATTAACAAAGCTTTCTTTGAACTGTATACCTGTGGACCTCTCTTCCGTTTGCCTGATTTCTGGCTGACTATTATATGGTCGTCTTCAAGTCCAACATAAACAAGTTCTTGATGTACCTTAAGTTATCCAATTTACCAAATTTCCATTACTAACAATTACTACGACATTGTCCCATTGGCCACTGTAAACTTTTTAACCCTTATCCTCGAGTGGCCTCTGAGCCTGGAAAAGAGGTGAGTCCTTTGTATATATATATATATAATGTAGAAAACACGCTACTTAAATGTAGATTATTAGGTGTATTTACTGCTTATCTTTTATCATGGGAATAAAAAGAAAAACGAAGCCGTACATTAGTGAAAATAAATGTAAGCCTAATATATCGTGCGTTGCTTGTAGAATCACAAATCATGCGTTAATCTCGTTTCCAACTTTTTGTCGTTGTTTTTCGCTTTTATTTCTCTGCAATCACGCGTAATTCTAATTTGTTTTCTTGCAGTGATTACTAGGTTAATTGAAAAGAATTCTGAACCCTTAGGGAAAAATCTGCAACCCCCGAGGGCGCCATTTTGTAAGCAGCTATATGCAGATAAGCAAACAAGTCGCCGATAAACAAAATGACCGCACGAAATAAACACTAGGCAGAGATAACAGAAAAAGTATAAAATATAAAATGAACATAAAATAAAAGAAAAACCATGAAAAATGCTTGTGTAAATACGCAGACCTTTCCATGTTTATTTTTTTTTATTTTAAATGAAAATGAAATGAATTAAAATATTCGCCATTAAGTTCATTCAAACGATTTATTCGATGCATTTGTAACCGACATTAAATACAACTAAATTGAAAAGTCAAAACAAAAACAAAATCAAATCATTCTCCAATTTAGAGATAGATATGTTATTCGTGTGTTAAGCGTATCAAATTGACGAAAATGCTATTTTAGTGGAAAGAGTTACAGACTGGCAGAAATGTTATTTCAAAGTTAAGAATGATAGATTGGCGAAAATGTCTTTTTAGTGGTAAGCGTTACGGACTGGCAAGATGATACTTAAAAATTCAGAATAACAGATTGACAGAGGTACAACTTTAATCTTAAGCGTAACAGATGAGCAGAAATGATATTTCAATGTAAAAAAGTGGAATATTAAAGACAATACTAATTTTATGTTAAGCGTTACAGATTATCAGTAATGATATTTCAAAGTTAATAATAAAAGATTGACAGAAAATTCTATTTTGATGTTAAGCGTTACAGAATGGCAGAAATGACATTTTAAAATCAAACGTTACAAACTGGCAGAAACGACATTTTAAAATGAAAGAATACAGACTGGCAGAAATGATATTTTAAAATTAAAAGTTACAGACTTGCAGAAATAACATTTTAAAATAAAACTTTACAGACTGGCAGAAATTACATTTTAAAATTAAACAATACATACTGGCAGGATTGACATTTTAAAATTAAACAATACAGGCTTGCGGAAATGAAATTTTAAAATTAAACGTTGCAGACCTGTAGGAATGACAGTTTAAAATTAAACGTTAAGAACTGGCAGAAATGACATTTCAAAGTTAAACGTTACAGACTGGTTAGAATGACACTTTAAAATGATTATGACACATTGAAAGATTGACAGACATACCATTTCCAAATTAAATGTTACAGACTGGCAGAAATACTATTTTAAAGTTATAAACATATAATGACATATTGACTGACATACAGAAGAACTATTTCAATATCATATATTTCAAAAATGCTATTTTAAAGTTAATGACTGGTAGACAGTAATACTATCTCAAGCTTAAATTTTACAGACATGTGAAACTGTTTTCTAAGTTAAGAATTGCAGAATGACGCAGATGCTATTTAACTTTTAAGATTTAAACATACTGACAGAAATGATATTTGGAAGATGAGAATGACGAATTGACAGAAATGCTGTTTAGAAGTGAGTTGTGGCATGTCGACGTAAAGTTATTTTTTTTTTATTTAAGACAGACAAACGAAAATACTATTTTAAACTAAATCGTCGCAAACCGGCGAAAATGGTATTTTTAATTTAATCATGAGAGATCGACGTATTTTTATTTTAATCATGGCAGATTTTAAACAGAAGCAAACTAATACGAATATTATTTTGCATATATACATGATGATGATTGCAACGTCTTGTCAGACGAGTGCCACTCTCTCAGACACTTAAAGTCCATGAGCCCAAAAATGACTTCCATCGCCACAGGACCATTTTAATCGACAGATGCTTGAGGGAGTATCTGTACACAGATGATGTTACAGAGTTTTAGCTTTGTACGACAGCTAAGTCTCTCTCTCTCCGTTCAAAATGTTGACATCCAGCAACAAGCAAGAGCAAGATAGCCAGCAACAAGTTAAACTGAAGACCAGCTAAATGCGAGTACTGGTCTCCCGCTTTATGGTTATTTAAATGAGAGATTTGCTTCTGCTAGAAAGGTTGCCTTCACCACGGCTTACGAGAGCCCTCTCCACCCCAACACACACACAACCACACACGGTGGTAGTTGGCTGTTGATCCGAAAAAGTGTTCATTCGCCCTTTGGAAGGTCTTGTTTTTAATCCTTCAGAGTGACTAGCAACCCTCCTCACCAAACAAGTCTGGTGGGGAACCAGTTTGTAACCCAGTACTACCTGCCTCATGGTCGGGTTACATACATACATACATACATACATACATACATACATAAATTGAAACAGACAGGTGAGATTAATATTATAGATAACAAAAACAAGACAAATAAATATGTCATTAATATTGTGTAATATCAATTTGATATTTTAGTAGCAGAGATAAAAAACCCGATCTATAGAGCTTAGTTCTTGTTTGTGTAATCAATAACAAATGGGAATGTGCGTGTGTTTATATGTGTGTATGTGCGTGTGTGTGCATGTGTGTGTGCGTGTGTGTGTGCGTGTGTATGTGTGTGTGCATGCGTGCGTGTGTGCGTGCGTGTGTGCGTATGTGAGTGCGTGTGTGTATGTGTATGCGTGTGTGTGCGTGCGTGTGTGTGCGTGTGTATGTGTGTGTGCGTGTGTATGTGTGCGTGCCTGTGTGTGTGCGTGTGCGTGCGTGTGTGTGTATGTGAGTGCGTGTGTGTGTATGTGTATGCGTGTGTGTGTGCGTGCGTGTGTGTGCGTGTGTATGTGTGTGTGCGTGTGTATGTGTGCGTGCGTGTGTGTGTGCGTGTGTGTGCGTGTGTGCGTGTGTGTGCGTGTGTGTTCGTGTGCATGTGTGTGTGTGCGTGTGTGTGCGTGTGCGTGTGTGTATGTGCGTGTGTGTGCGTATGTGTGTGTGTGTGTTCGTTCCTTATAGGTTCCCAAACAGCTGAGCCTATCTTTTGCAAATTTTACACAAAGCTAATTTATATTTCTGGTAGTATTCTTAGATATGTTTTGTAAAGAAATTTATTCGATAAGTATCGAAAATCGAAAAAATCCGCTTCTAAAAATATCTTTTCTCTCTTATCGATAATTAGAATAATTTTTACAGGGGAACATTTTACGTTACATCAGGAAGGGCTTTAATAAAATTTCAGCAAATCATTTCTTCTTAAAAAACATATTATAATCTGCATATACAGATTAGTGGTAGAACATTCGAATACAGATCAAATGATCCTGTGTTCTTATTAATGAATTCAATTTACTATGAAAGAAGAGGCATTATTTAAAATCGCCGCAAATCATTTCTTTGTTCACATATTATAAAACTAAACATCAATTAAAAGTGACTTTTCCAGGACATTCATCTTCAAGCCCAAATATCAACTGACGTGATATTGTAAACAAACACAGACGAAATTTAATGAACGACATTATCATTATCATTTTTGATTGTTTTTGCGATTAGTCCAGTGGGTAAATTATTCCTCGTAATATATAATAATCAATAGAGGATTGATTCCATAATAATACACACGCAATCTGCATGAATTAAAATATCATGTTTAAGCGTATTGTACGACCGAGCAAATCTTTTTAGATGCAGTAGAGTTGTTATTTAAATGAATCGAATTGGTATTTGAATCGTTATATTAAGAATGCTTAAGTTGATGCACTCTTGGTTAGTACGTTGATCGTTGTTAATTTGGTTGAATTATGTTCATAAGTGAATTTAACGTGAGTTAAATCGTAAACCGGAAACATCGTAGACAAGGATTGATAAGGTTCAGGCGGTTAATCACTTTGAGGCAACCTGATTAGCTTGAGACCCAAACTTAGCGAAAATGCGGTGAGACAAAGGACTTGTCAATTGTCGTGGAATATGCCTAGTGAGAGGATTCAGTTTGAGATGCCCTAAAATTTATTTAAAGAAGCGATACGCCCTAAGTGGCCCCGTTCTGACCTTTGACCTTTATCCTCTTTTAGTTTTACAGCTCAAGTATGAACACGGCCCAATGAATCATATAATGTTTGAAACGACTTAGACTAAAATTAAATATCATCAGTCTGGAAGGACGTTTACGACACGAAGATGTCGATTTTAAGAGCCAAATATTTCTTTGGAGTCTGGTAGCATTGTGTATTAAAGAGATACTAAAGACAGTAGCTGTTTCGCTCTCTGAATTACTTGTTTTGCTGTTTATCCTCCATATTTTTCATATAAATTTAATTACTACAAAGAACAGAAAAATAGTCTTTATAAAATAACCCGTATTTAATATATTAAACCAATAGTACAAGCAATAAAAGAGAATTATCTGGTTCACACCTCCATACAATCGAATCGTTAAAACTAAAATCGCTAATAAATTCTTAGATTTAATTAACCTCTATTTCCAACACAATATATTGTTCAATAAAAATGCCATTATATAAATTACAGCTGCAGTGATAACTTAGAAAAAATTATCAAAGACATAATAAAATACCAAGAAATAATATAGTGAGATACAATAGCATAAATACAAACATTAATTTTAATAACATTATTCAGATTAAGAGTACATTTTATTGTATTAATAAAATTAATTTTCACTATAACTAAATAATTATTATTTTCTATTGTCTATCTAGTTACCATTACATCAAAAGAAGGTTCAATGGAATTTTTTTTACATAGGTATTACCGAACATGTCTTCAAAGAAAGATCCAACAACTATAAATGATCTTTTGATAATGCTGAATAATACAAAACGAATTCATTTTTCCTTTATTATTTTATACTTTATATTTCCTTTATGCAGTACTTCGAATACCCTTTCTAATCAGTCCCGTATTTCAAGACAACCTCATCCTTAGTTATACCCCCTTGCTGCACATGATTATAAGAGCTTCTACTTTCACCCACTTCTCCTATATTCTTCCCAATAGTATAAATGCATCTCCACACATGCACACATGTATTGAACACATACCCCACATCGTACCATGGCAAACTTCATAACCACCTTACGTACCACTTATCTCCATTTTGTAATATCATCAGTTTTCTTCCTCTTATCGCATTACTTACTATAATTCTCTAATCTCCCTCAACAGTTTCAATCTTTTACTCTTTTCCTATCATACCCCATTACTTCGCTCCTAATGTAGTTATAGCAAGACGTCGCATCTCTAATATGTGACCTAGCACCTTCTCTCCTCTTCTGATGAGGAGCATTAAAGTCTTTACTTATCCTACACACCTAATTGATGTAATCTCCATATTGAATAAACCATTAAATCTATATAAATCAGTATTAATTTCTCTCTCTCTCTCTCTCTCTCTCTCTCTCTCTATATATATATATATATATATATATATATATATATATATATATATATATATATATAATGAAATTACAATTAAATCTACCAAAATGATCAAAGATGGTAAAATTTAAGTATATTGTATATTGTGAATTATTCCATGGAATTCGGCCTTTGGATTATTTTGGACCATCTTCCAATTACGGGATTTCCTTGGATTTTACTTGTGTAAATGGAAATTCAATTAACTTTCTTGAAGTTATATTTTTGGATTTTACCGTCATTGGATTATTTATCTTTCACCAGACTATCCATTCACGTGTAATCACCTTTTCTTAACCATATTCCTCCTGCTTCACTTTTTATTATCAAGTAAGATATTTGACTTACTTGTTGCTTCATCAAATACTTTTGTATGCAAAATCCGATCCTGCATTTAGCTAATTCTTACCCTCTGATGAGAAAAAAGTATTTCTTCGAAACTCCACGGATTAAGGACTATCCACTTATCAGGTGTTTTCTTTTCAGATTAAATATGTTTTTAACTCTTTTTTAAAGTGTGTTTAACATGTTTTATTAACTGTTTGCTCGTATATATATATATATATATATATATATATATATATATGTATATATATATATATATATATATATATATATATGTATGTGCGTGCGTGTTTGTGTGTGAGTGTGTGTGTGTGTGCGTGTAAGTATTACTTTTTGTTTATGTCTCTCTCTCTATGTGTGTATCTATCCATCTGGTTTTTTAAAAATCTATTATTCTATCCATATATCTATAATGCAACCGGTTATCTCTCTCTCTCTCTCTCTCTCTCTCTCTCTCTCTATCTATCTATCTATCTATCTATCTATCTATCTATACCATTTCCGATTGCGATACCGGTTCTGATTCTCGAAAAGTTCCGACTTTTCGATTTCCGATCCGATTCTGATTAATCGTCCCAACACTAACATATATATATATATATATATATATATATATATATATATATATATATATATATATATATATATATAGTCATACTTTTTATGTCTCTCTTTGAGTGTGCTTCTGTCTGTCTTGTTTTTAAATCTATCTATCTATCTATCTATCTATCTATCTATCTATCTATCCCATTTCCGATTATCTATCATATTGTTTCTGCATATGACGTAAATGCATATTATGCACCATTTCACACAAGCTTCTATCAAAAACAAAAATTTCCACTAATTTTTCCGGCTGAACAAACTTTCTAAATCAACTTCACTTCAGACACAACTCATGCTCTGCTAAACGAACGATTGGATTAACATTATTATCGCATAGGCCGCTTGCACCGTCCCCATCCCTATCTGCTATCCCCTCGGCCCAGTCGTCTACCAGAGCTTCACGTTGGTGAGAAGAAACCTATCATTAAAGTTTAAGAATAAGACAAAGATAGTTGCAAGCAAAACTCGAGGAGGCGACATTGTTTTGCTCTCCAATACGCATGCGCCCGCGAAATGTATGCCTCGAGATGTGAGGTGTATTTATTTCAATATAAATCTACCGGATGGAAATTCGAGAGATATTATCACCACACACACACACACACACACACACACACACACACACACACACACACACACACACACACACACACACAACCAAATATATATATATATATATATTAGGCAGCATTCTTTTATTTAAACAAACATTGTTGAAAACAAAAGAGAGCTTCTGTTTGAGTGGATCTTTTTAAAAAAATTCTGATGATCTATATGTATTGAAAAAATTGACATAAATTCCATGTGTAGTTTGAAGTTGGCCACGGTATGGCTTTCCGCTTTTCAAGGAAGACATCTTCAGGTGGGCTGATGATTGTTAGTGCGAGGAGGGCTGGGAGGTTTGTTTATATATATATATATATATATATATATATATATATATATATATATATATATATATATAATGTTTCTCATTAGAAGAGCAGAAAAGATGCTAGGTAACATAATGGGGATGTGACGTCTAGCGGGGGATTCATCAGGAACGAAATAAATAAATAAAATCATTGATGTCGTTTGGGGGAACTATATTGCACTCTCAGCGTAGATTCCATGAACAAAGTTTTTTTTCTTAGAACTGCACGCCTATGTAGATGTCTTCTGTTTCCCTTCTTTCCAGCTGACTACAATATGATCGTCTTCACGTCCAACGTAAACAAGTTCTTGATGAATCGTCCCCTTAATAATCCATTTGACAAAATTTCCACTCCTAACGATTCCTATGACACTTTTCTATTGACACACTCAGTGACCTTTATCCTAAGGTGGTCTCCAGGCCTTGATAAGTTATGACTCCTTTGTAAAAAACAAAACAAAACATAACAAAAACACACACACACACAAAGTTCCCTTTGATACTATAGTGTAGTATATATATATATATATAATCTATAAATAAATATATTATTATAAATATTTTTATAATTTTTATTAAAATAGTTATATATATATACATACATATATATATTTAAATTTAATTGCTTTTATTATGAGCATGCGAATACTGATTTAAATAAAATGCCCATTAAAAGAAAAATATATAAATAAATGATAAGCATTTCATATCTCCTATTAAAGCTTTAATTATTTTGTTTGCATTTGTTTAACATCCGAGTTCTTTTCCATTGGCAGCAAATCCAACATAGTATGGGCCATTGTCTAACATTTTCACAGTAAACAAATATTAAGTAAATTATTCGCACATAGTCTTTTTATGGAAGTTTACACTTGTGCATATATGCGTTATCACCAGTATAATAAGAAACAACAAAGTCTTTTTACAAACGTGCGCGGTCGCTGGTCTTTCATCCTTTGTATCGTCGCTTTCCACTCTTGTAGTCGTTGATCTCCTGTTCAATTCAGGACGAATTTACTTATGCATAGAACACAAGGGAGATTCTTTGGCTTTCAAAGGTTTTATTTAAAGAATAGTTGTTTTTGGAAGGAGAGACCAATTTAATTCTGATTGCTTTTTAACTTGTTTTTTTTTAAAAACTTACTTTTACAACAACAGTATATTCAAACTTTTTTAAAAATCTTTTAAATTTGAAATGTGTGTAAAACTATGTCACATTTAAGAAATTATATAACAATATACAAAGTGTTCGAAAAGTTTTGGGCACATTTCAAGTCCTCATATTTTTTAAACTATAAATAGTAGTAAGATGGAAGTGGTGCCATTTAAAGCTAAATGCATTAAGTTTTTTGTAAAGCTATTGACTTTTTTCATTTCTTTTTAGATTCAATATCTTAATAGTTCTCGAGATATTCGTTGTCAACATGTGTCCAAGACTTTTGGACAACCCTGCATGTGACAAATACTGACTCAACTGTCAATTACTAATGTAAAGGCACTTATCATATTTGTCTTATATAATATACAAAAGGGGTAACTATTTTTCAACACGAATAATACACGAGTATTTCCAAATGCCTTCTATTTTATTTATTCCGCTTGTATAAATTAGAAGAGAATTAAATTGTATTGTTATGATGAGTGAACTTATGCATTGATGACCTGAAAATTTCATCTTTCTGTTTCAGATATTGACAGTGTAGGAATCTAAGAAAACAACTCCTGTTATGCTGTTGCGGCAGAAGCTGAGATACATCATAGAATTTCCTAATGCAGAAAAATTGAACCGGTCAATATTAACCAGTTGAACGTTTATGCAGTCGATGCAGTTGATGTCAACACACTTAGGAGATGGGTTCGTCGATATCTTGTAGGATTGAAACACAAAATTTGATTTATAAGGCCATAAAATTTAATTTTGATCGCCCTTCGGAGCACGGAGCGCAGTGCGACTACGGTTCCAGGTCAGCATTGTTTGAAGATAGCGGTTTTAAGCCTACCCAAGCAAGGATGAGTTGCGTAAAACGTTGTGAGACAAAAATTATGGAAGACTGATTACGGGAGATAAGTTACAAGGCACAGTATTCCTACCCCGTTGTGGTTAATCACTTGAACAAGGCCAGAGTAATAGTAGGCGGAAACGTGTTGAAACAACTACAAAGATGAGGGTAACAATCCGTAATAAGAATGAATGCAGTGCGAGAATGGTTTTAGAATAATTCTACAATATATCTTGAACTGTTTTCTTTATTGCGAATAAAATAAGTTTCCTTTCTTTAACGATTACAAGAAATCTTCTCAATCATTCATTTCCATGGTTATTAACAATATACCCGGGAGCTCATTGTTCAAACTTCTAACATTCACAGGCAATATGAATTGGAATAAGTACATTGCAGACATTGCCAAGTGTGCTGCAAAGAAGGTTTTCCCTCTCCACCTTACTAGAAAACTACTCACACTTGGCAGAATCCTGTCTCTACAAAGTCACGATTCGCTTATGCATGCAGTAGTGTTGCCACATCTGGTCTCGTGCATTTATCACTAGTCTATCCCCCTTAGACAGGGTCCAATAAAGTCTCCTATCTAAAAGGTCCCGAATTACTAACCAAACTGAAACCACTCTCCCATTGCCCCAATTTTGTATCGTTGGCGCCTGTTTTACAAGTACTTTAATGGAATGTCCTCTGACAAATCCGTATTGTAACAGTACGCATATGAGCGCGTGTGAAAATATCAGCAGTTGCTGATAGGAGATAGCTAGCGAGCGAATGTAAAAAACGGACGGTATGATACGGTGTGGGGGTCCGAAAGAGGTTGGAAGTGTAACGAACACGGCTTGAGCGTAACGGCCACGTTACAGTAGTACTTGCCCCCCCTCGATATAAATAACCCGAGAAGCAGCAAAATTTCACCTCTTCACTGTATATCTCATTAGACACGAGAAAACATTATACTCGAATAGGTTCGAACTACTAGACTTTGAAATACCCTCTTTGTTTCCTGCTTCCCTGACTGGTAACGCGTTGAAATTCATTATAAAAGAGATTCTATGGAGACGATTAAGTTGGTACGGGTAGATTTTCAGATCCCCCCAATATCCATTTCATCACAGTCACCTTTCAAAAGAAAAAAAAAGAAAAAAGCTCTGTTCAGTCTTGAGAGACAATGGATACCCACTGGAGAGTGCCTGCACGTGAAAGTTTTGTGGTAAAAGTTGCGCAATATTTTCGGATATGCTGACAAGGTTAGGGGTGTCTATTCCGAAAGCCGTTGTTAAAATGGGGAGGTTGGGGGTGTCTATTCCGAGAGCCGTTCTTAACATGGGTAGATTGAAGTGTTTATTCGTTGTAAACGTACCAGACAACCTATAAATGTCGACATTTCCAATGTGAACGGTAAGTTGGACTTATGTAAAAAATAACAAAATGATATACCAAACTGACTTTTTTTCGTTAAACAATGGAATTATTTCTCTTTCGTTAATAACTTTTAAAAAAATATTTTGTGTTGTATATATATATATATATATATATATATATATATATATATATATATATATAATGTACAATTATTGAATGTTATTCTTTTGATTATATTCGTTTGGGTAGCACAATTAAAAAAAAAAGATATAAACAGAGCAGAATTTAAGTTTCCGTTCCATTTTTACAACAATCGTAAAACAGCACATACTCCGAAAGTTTTATCGTAAATTATAAACATCTAGATCTACTTACATTATATTAGAAACCGAACGATCCATGAAAATCTGGTAGCTGAGAGTCAAATCTGCTTAAAATATTGAAAAAAGAAAAGAAAAATAGAACCTCTCCCAAACATACTGGCAATAATTTTGTTTTGTCCTTCCCTTGAGTGTTTCCAATAAGGGGGATTGATTTACTAGGATTTGTATTAGAAGTTGAGCACTTGTTAAAATTATTTAATTGCTGAATTTTTTGCATTTTGGTTAAATTTGTTAGTTTGCAATCGCTGATAGCCCACTCCAAAAATTGAACAAAATACGAAATTAAAAAGAATGGTACTCATGCATAATTTGACCTCCCCGCCCCCCGGATTTCAATTATGGTTAGGGTTCGACCGGTAATCACTGGATTCAGCCGAGCGTTGTTCAAATGTTGAAACACTAAATCAACATTTTATTTATTTTTTGCATAATTAATTAATGATGGGAGGATTTTTCTGTTTATTTTCTTAACATCTGTTGATAAAAAAAATTTGTACATTCTCTTGAAAAAAAAAATCAAATTTTTCTCTACTGTCACCTAACTATTTACAGTGTTCATATAAAGTATTCATCTTTTCTTTTTATAATAAAAATTCTGTTTTCAACAAGAAACGTTTATTGCGAAATTTCTTTTAAAAAAAGTGCAAGTTTCCTGACCCCCCCCCCCAAAAAAAAACTTTCACCTAACAATTTATGGTAAAAAATTCATCTTTTCTTAGGGGAAAACAACTTTTATTGATAAAAAAAATTGGCAAAAATAATAAAAGTAAATAAACAATACAAAATGCAAATTGTTCTTGAGGAATGTGTTCCATTTTAACAAACTAAGCCACAGCAACGCGTGGCCGGGTACAGTCCTGTCACCCCTTTTTTAAATAACGGAATCGCCTGATCGCCGAAGACTAGGTTAAAGCAAGCAAGCACGACCGAACGACCCACATAGCTTTATAATTATATAAATATGATTGATTTTAATCGTAAAATAAGTAAGAGCGTTCTGTTCATTAAATTTATTTGACCCACCATGAAACGGGTAATTTTCTAGTTTTTATTATAATAAGTTTGTGCATAAACATGTCTACCCGCTTATTGGATGTGGTTTGCGTCAGCAAGGCAGGTAAACATTATCAAGACAGAAATATATAAGAAGCAAATCAGTATGAAATATTTGACGTCAGGAAGCTAAATGATCATTTCCAAACAAAATAAATAGGAATTTTTTTTTCTTTCTTTTTTTGCTTTTTCGATTTCCCATTTTCAACGACGCACCCCCATCCACGCGTTAATTTAAAGCAAAGAGATAAAAACAGAAAAACGCCATGTTTTATTTCTTCCGTCAGAATTGCCAACGCATCAACTATTATTCTTTCTATTTTCTGATCTATTTTTTCTTTTTATTATTCCCATTTATATTTCAACTTATTTATCTAACGATGATTTTGCTGCCATGGTTTACGAGATGAAATGTGAACTTGGCATACCGGGTTCGAGTTTGAAAGTTATGTGCAGCTCTAACTGATTCCCCAATGGGGAAAAAGTGAATTGAATCAGGAAAGTTCTTTTTATAGCTTACAATTTATTTGTAGTCGAATGCCGGCATTCGTTTGCGTGATTTGCATTCAAGGTGAGCGGATGTACCGCATTTTGCTCCGTTCAGCTAAGTCTGGCAGTTAATTGCATCCGAAAAATAGGGTTGTACTCCTGTTTTACGGATTCAGTCAACTTTCAACACATGCTTTTTGTGTGATGTACGTCCATCGCTTGCGAAGATTACCGTGAAGATGCGATTATTCTGTCGGTCTGGAGATAGCTTGTCAGACCGAATCGAGCTCTGAAGTATCTCCCACGTGTGGGTCACTTGTGGAATGATACTGTAGAAGAGTTGTTGACTTCTCTGTCTTTTCTTGTAGTACATTTCCTTTCATGTTCGTCAATGCATACATACGTTATTTTCAGATATAACGTTGCCGTTACTTTTTAATTGCGTCATTACACTTCAAACCTCTCGGACCCGCATCACCTGATACATCGTCTCTAAAGAACAGACTAAAATAAAAAAATAAATAAATAAAAATCCGACTCGGCATTTTCTAAAGTGCAAATGAAATGCTTTTCTTCGTGGTTCTTCCAAAGCAACGCATGTCATTATCTTTTCGCATACACACGTGCTTTTTAAAAGTCTCTGCCCTCGCCACCTCACTCTAACGTATTTACACGTTCATATTTCCCTGCACGTAACTTGCTTATTTCTCGATAAGGTGGTCTATTTTTCTCTCTGTTTATTGTAAGACAAGCTCGCGCAAACTTGCTAATTTGCATAGTGCTTTAACGGCTGCTGCTAATATTTTCTCACACGCGCCCATCGATACGCGCTCTGTTTAATAGATTAAGCAACCGTAGCCCCTTTGTGGCTAGTGGTATGGCGGAAACATTTGTTTTGTTTTACCCACGAGTTAGAATACAAACCGAATTGCTCAAGGTAGACCTTCAGGCTGTCGTTGAACCGTTTCCGCTGTCCACCGAAGTTTTTTTTTTATTTTGAACAGATCATAAAGGAGCTGTTTTATGAGTCTTAAATTTGACATGCGGCGTATATGACCTACCTAACGAACCTGCAGCATGGTGTGTAATGATGGGAGGTTTGACCGGGCCAACACCTCTGTGTCTCGTATCTTGTCTTGCCACTTTATTTTCAACAATCTGCGGGGACAGGTCATGTGGAAACGTTCCAGTTTCTTGGTATGTTTGGCATATACGGCGCAAGTTTCACAGTAGAGTTAAAATAATTCACCCGACACTATTATTACGAAAATACAACGATTTCTCCTAATACGGCATAATCACGTTGACAAACCGGTTCCCGTTTGATCATCGAAGTTAAGGACGTTGAGCATGGTTAGTACTAGGTTGGTGACCATTTTGGAATTCCAGATGCTGTATGTGATCTCCATTTATCTCGGCATTGTTTCCAGTCGTCTAGCACTTCTTCCCACAGGACTCAAGCAGTACCGATCCAGGAGAGGTGTAGTTCGGATTACGCAACCCTTGCCTCACAATTACATGCATAGCTTCCCTTGCAGGGAGTAACCCTTGTCTTTTAAGACTGAACGGTGGCTTCCACTTCTCTTTATAATATCCTTAATATTTATCTTCTTTAGTTGAGCCAAGGAATAAACAAAATAGAGCATGAAAAGTATAATATACTTTGTCACATGATAGAATGAAAGAGAGATGGATTATACTTGATTCTTCTTCTTCTTCTTCTTCTTCTTCTTCTTCTTCTTTGTCTGCGCTTCCATAACTATCACTTAACTGTTATCTACATCGTCTTTTGCTCGTGCACGCCATGATTTCATTTTTATATTCTGTCTAAATGGCAATCTGACGTTGATTTCCTTTTATTTTCGTTTTCACTAACTATCCTGTTTTTTTTTTTCATTTTTCCATGAACTCCTCGTTACATGTTTTGAA
>NC_136502.1:117314846-117372346 GCF_053919585.1 Euprymna scolopes
CGTCACTGAATTTTTTTTTATCTTCTACCAGACTATCCATTCGTGTGTAATCACATTTTTCTTTACCATATTCCCTCTGCTTCACTTTTTTGTTTTCAAGTAAGATCTTTGACTTACTTGTTGTTTCATCAAATACTTCTGCATGCAAAATCCGATCCCGCATTTTGCTAATTCCTACCCTCTGATGAGAAGGAGAGTATTTCTTCGAAACTCCGCGGATTAAGGACTATCCATTTATCTAGTGTTTCCTTTTCAGATTAAATATGTTTTTATCTTATTTCAAAGTGGTTTTTAACATATTTTATTAACTGTTTGCTCATATATATATATATATATATATATATATATATGCGTGTGTGTGCTTATATATGTGTATATTTATCAACATATTTCAAATTATTTGCATATTATGAATAGTGTATATATTCTCAAAGTTTACATCAGTGATGCAACACACACACACACACATACACACACACACACACACACACACACACACACACACACACACACACATATATATATATATATATATATATATATATATATATATACGGCTGAGCAGCGGCAGGGTGTGCATGTTTGATTGTTACAGATTTTAACTTTTCCAGTAGCTGGACATATACACACACTTACACACAAGCATCTATCTATCTATCTATCTATCTATCTATCTATCTATCTATCTATATATATATATATATATATATATATATATATATATAATAGTTCTCACAATATAGTAACCCTCAAAAACTTCAGAGGTTGTCTAACAGGTACTATACCTGAACCAAGTATAATCTCGTTTAGCTAGTAATAAGCGATCACCTGGAAATTAGTATTTTGGACGGGGAAACCTTGCAGAGCACAGATGTCTTATTTGCTCTATGGTCTGCAAATCAAGCGGGGGTCTTAATCGCCATATGAATGTCCACAATGAAGCAGTGCCATTTGGCATCCTTCCATCTCAACGTAAGTGTCACTTCTGCAACAAACTGTGTAAAAGTAGAGAATGTCTGAAGAGTCACCTTCGTTCCCACGGAAGATAGAAACTGCATTTTGATCACATCTTAACATATATATATATATATATATATATATATATATATATATATATATATATATATATATATGTATGCATATATATGTGTGTGTGTGTATAACTGTATAAAAATAAATAAATAAATAAAAATAAATTAATAAAAATTAACAAAATAAAACAATAAAAATGTAATAAAAAAGTACTTGGAAACGGACGAATAATCTACAATAAAGAATCGGAAATATTGTCTTCTTCTGTCCAGAAGTGATAATCACCAGAAATATATATATATATATATATATATATATATATATATATATATATATACACTCGTGAGAAAAAAATGGGCCAAACAAATTTTATATATTTTATTGCACTAAAAGCTATATTGAACAAAGAACAATTGAACGAGGAAACTTAAACGAGACTAATAACACAGAACAAGACATTTACTTTAATAAATGCTTAGTTTGGAATCGCATTCCCTTTTGATTTCTTTAAAAGATCAATCCTTTTAGAATGCTCTCAACCAAAGTGGAACACTGCGAAGAGAAGATGCTATTCAATTCGTTTTGCACAGCTTCCCACAGTTTGTCATTGTTCGAAAAAGTTCTTCCAGCCAATGCACGAGATATTATGGACCAAATATTCTCGATTGACTTGGCCAAAATATCACATTAATTGAATTATCAGAAAACTACTTTTTGTGACTTTAGCAGTGTGTGCAGAGATATTATGTTGAAAAATAATGTTCTTGGATATTCCCAGCTTCTGGGTACTTGGATTTTACGAATTAAAGCCTTTCAATTCACAACATAGCACCCCTGTTTTATATTTTCGTTATGTGGATGATACGTTTGCGGATTTTCCCTCTCAGAGTTCTCTAAACGTCTCAACGCCTTACATCACGCTTTAGCTTTTACTAAGGAGAAAAAGAACAACTCTCTCCCGTTTCTCGACGTGTTGATTGAAAGCCCCAGAAGTGGGTTTCTCCCTTCTATATATAGAAAACATACCTTTACCGGTCTATATACTAAATGGTGGTCTTTTACTCCTAAAACCACTAAGTTGACGTTAATTTATACGTTGCTACATAGGGCCTTGGTTATTTGTTCCCCTTGTCGACTAAATACTGAAATTACTAAAATTAAGGAAATTCTAATCGATAATGATTACCCAGAATTCTTGATTGATAAATGTATCAAATTTAAAATCAATCAATTTAATAAAGATTTGGCCCTTCAAAGTGTCCTGTTTATCTTAAGTTGCCGTGGATTGGTGAAAAATGTGTCCCTCTCATTAATCAACTTAAACAAACTATCAGCCATTGTTTTCCGTCTGTTGTACCTAGAGTTGTTTTTTAATACGAAACCTGCATTTTCTTCTTTCAAAAAGGACGGTTTGCCTTGCACTAAACTTTGTAATGTTATATACAAATTCCAATGTCAGTGTGATGCTGTCTATGTCGGGCGAACCAGCATTCATTTTGAAACAAGAATTGGACATGTTCCTTCAGGTTTTCGAAATAAAAATAAAATAAAAATAAAATTATCCTCAACCTCACCCACAATAATTTAGATTCCGCAATTGGAAATCATTTATTGGATAACCCAAAATGTGGGCAGGCTTATAAAGACGACTTTTTTTCAATTTTATTTCGAGGCCGATGGAGCAGTCATTTGAAAACTCTCGAATCCGTCTCTATTGCACGCCTAAAACCCTCTCTCTGCAGGCAGAAACGGTTTGTGAACACCCTGGACCTTTTTGGCAAATTGTAGATAGATAGTTTAGATGTTTCCCCATCCTCTTGTTCCTCTTTTTTCCCCGTATATTTATATGCGGATTATCATCCCCATTCGTGATAGTTTAATATATATTTTTTAATAATACTCATTATATATATATATATATATATATATATATATATATATATATATATTAATTTAAATTTCTCCCCCATGTTTTCTTTTTTAAAAAAGGTCGAAAATACCATAGTTTGCCCCTGATGAGGATGGCGAAACACGTCTAGTATCTAAAAGAATTCTTCTTTCTGTTATTTATAAATTCTGTACTACAAATAAACTCTTTTAATATATATATATATATATATATATATTTATATATATATATATATAGTCGTAGGTTTCTCCATATATAATAATCAGAAGAATCTAAAGCACCCCATTTTTAGTCAGAGTTAATATGTATTTTGTAATACAATCGACTCATCAGGGTTTTTTTTTTACTCCTGGACAACGCTGAATAGGCACAGCTTGAAAATCATAAACTTCTGGTATGGCTTTTGACATGAACCCATATATAAAACTTTACTTGTCCCACTAGTTTAGGAGCGAATCTCACCCTTAAAAAGGAGCCGGCCATTTCCCGCATTCTCGAACTGCGCCTTAAAATGATCCAACGTATTTCGAATGATATTTTCAAGTCCCCATTTAATCGCCTCCCTACTTATGGATAAAGCATAAGCTTTACCCACAGAAAATGTCCTACCCATATAATAAGATTTATTCCGAGTAGTCTGATAAACGAGTAATAAACATTTACGAAGTTCACGTCAGCTAATCAAGGCAAGAAATCTGACTTTTCAGTTCAATATTGAATGCGCCGTTATGCTTCAAAATTGATAATAAACAAGAACATATATCATATGTGGCACGGTATACCTTTGTCTGAATAAAGATCGGACAAAGTCTTATTTGGGCTTTACTTTTCCATATTTTGTGAAATATTGAACCAAAAACTATTTATCAGGCTGAGATTCTGCATTATGGTTATCGTTACCAAAACCACTAAATTTCTATATAAAATGTGAACAATCGGAGGTTCAAATTTCGTAATAATTTTCAAAATGAAATTTGTAAAAGCGGGATGTCATTGGCTACAATATGGGCCAAGCAGTCCAGTATTTTGACCAAGTTTAGCAACTATTAGTCTTGCGATGTGAATGCTTGAGTGTATACAAACAAACATAGTTATAAATTCGACCGAAAACATAAACACCTTGTCACAAGATAATTTTATCTCATGAGCTCTTAATATGAGAAGATCAAGTTAATAATTCTCTACTCGAATTGGTTAAGGCAAAAAGAGGAACTGATATTATACTATTATCCCGTGAATTTACTTTCTAAAATTTTTTCTGCTTTTGACACACTCTTCTGTTATTTTATACAGAACCCGGGCAACGCTGGGTTAGTCCAGCCAGTCTTTAACCAAGATTTTGAATTCTTCTTAAAAAAAAGGGTTGTAGAAAAGTATCTATTAATTTAATTAGTCTATTAGTAGAAAACGTTGGTCTTGACACAGTCGGTATCAATTTAATATCTTTTGCCGTAAGAAATCTTTATATTTTCGCCCTTTTGTATTCTAGCTGATAATTCATTCCGTCTGATTTATTTGCAATGCGCAGATTTGGCAATCCATAAAAATTGCTGGTTTTAGCATTAACGTTAATTACGAGATGTTTTTCCGTTTTCTGTAATTCCTTTTTATATTTACTACTTGTAAACATTATTATTCATTCCTACTTTATAATCAAGAGGAATATGCATATATATATATGTATGTATATATATGAGTATGTATGTATGTCTATATGTATGTGTATGCATACATGAGTGTATGTATATATGTGTGTGCATGTGTAAACATATATATATACGTGTGTATGTGTATGTATTTATGTGTGTATGTATCTGTATGCGTATATGAGCATATATATATGTGTGTGTATGTATATATAAGCATATATATACAGGTGTATGTGCATGTATATATATATATATATATATATATATATATATATATATATATATATATATATATATATATGTAATGGCCTCAACGTTTGGCTGTTGCTTGATTCGATCCCATTATATATATATATATATATATATGTATTTATGTGTGTATATGTATATATGTAATCTATGTATGCGTGTATATATGTATATATTTACATACATATGTTTGTATATGTATGTTAGTATACTTGTACACACATAAATTTATGTGTAGTCTTTACTGAGACTGTGGTTAAATTAACATTATTATTATTATTATCATCATTATTATTATTATTATTATCATTATTATCATTATTATTATTATTATCATTATTATTATTATTATTATTATCATTATTATTATTATCATTATTATTATTATTATCATTATTATTATTATTATTATTATTATTATTATTATTATTATCATTAATAATAGTAATAAAATACATGAAGAAATACAGCGTTGTTCTTCCACAAACGGTAAAAATAATTCACGGGAATTCCTTCAAACATTGTTGCAAGGAATAAACGTAGCGCAAAATACAAAATTCCACGTATTTTCAACGTCTTTCATTTTTATTTCGCTACTTTTTCGTGAACAAGAGCGGAGGACCGCTTGAAATATAAAAAGATAAATATAAAAACAACAAAATTTGTTTTTATGCTTCAAAAAACGTATAACCTTACTATTCTATTACTATTCTAGAAACATACATTGACATTTTAACACTATATATATATATATATATATATATGTATATATATATATATATATATATATATATATATATATATACAGAGAGAGATAGAGAGAGAGAGAGAGAGAGAGAGAGAGAGAGAGAGAGAGAGAGAGAGAGAGAGAGTAAGATGATTGATAATTTATAATTAAAATTAAAAATTATGAATCTGTTCCATGAGAAAGAACAAACAAAATCAATAAATTGTACGATCGTTTCGGAAACGATGTTTTTATTGTGATAGACAGTGAGTCTTGGACAATAATTTTATCATATAGTTTTTTGAACAAAGTCTCCTCCTCAGCAAAAATATTGGGTGTTTTTTTTAAAGACACCAAAAATAAACCTAGCATTTTTTAAGTAAGGCAGATGTATCTTTTAATGGTTCGTCTCCTAAAAGTCGTACGTATCATCGCCGATGCATTCGTTTGGTAAATGAATGCATCGGCGATTAAAATTATTGTCCAAGACTCACTGTCTATCACAATAAAAACATCGTTTCCGAAACGATCGTACAATTTATTGATTTTGTTTGCTCTTCCTTATGAAACAGATTTTTAATTTTTAATTTTAATTATAAATTATCAATCATCTTACGCAATATTAAAATAGCTGTAGGGCATATATGCCTATCGAGCTTATTATATATCTACATTACAACGAGCACTGTTTTCTTTTCTTTTATTTTAATTGTATTAATGAATTTACTAATACATTAAAATATACTTTGCTCTTTAAACTTTTGTTCTAATCCCCTAATATATATATATATATATATATATATATATATATATATATATATATATATATATATATATATATGAGAATACGATGCCGCTAAATGGAAAGTCATCACTTGTGTACAGCGCCGCCAAAAAATAAATCACCACTTGAACACTAGGATACTACAATTAAAAGTTAAATATGAACAGGCAAAATTATAGAGGAATAAAAGCTTAATCAAACAAGGTATAGGTTATTTAAACAGTTACTTTCAATTTTTGAAAAATGACAAGTGCGGACTTTCTTTTTGGCGGCACTATATCCTAAGTAGAAACATTAGAACAGCTACGCTGATTAACCTGTGTGGCCATGTTAATATGTCTATATATTCCTACGAGACTCCAAAGAATGTGTTAGTTTTGTAATAATGTACTAAAATCGAAACCCAGATTAATACATCTAGGCTGATGATATATTTATATATTTTGTTCATAAAATTACTTTGCATTAAATACTTTTAAAATTGTATTTGTTTTAGGTTCATTTTGTGAATATATCTGAACTTAATAAACAAATAAAAACAAAACAAAAAGACAACAAAATGAATAAATAAACAAAAAAAATTCTGTCTGCGGTTGTTTACACGTTCGCTGATATTTGGCCTAGATTATGAATGTTCCTGAAAAGTCACTTCTGATTAACTTTTAGTTTTAAAATATGCAAACGAAGAAATGATTTGCAGCCATTTTAATATTTTCTCTTCCTTTATTAATAAGAAAATAAAAATAAAATAAAATGTTGAGGTACACCCGGGTTTGAACAAGGGGATCACTCGATCCATAGTCGAATGTTCTACAATTAAGCTATATCTCCAGATTATAACAAATCTGTTTTTTTAAGAAGAAATGACTTGCTGCAAATTTATTTCTCCTTTCCCGGTGTCAAGTAAAATATTCCCCTGTAAAAAAACACAAGTATTTTTTTAGATCGGATTTTTTCGATTTCCCATACTTATCGGATTAATTCCTGTACGAAACATATCTAAGAACACTGTCAGACATATAAATTACCATTGCATCAAATTTGTAAAATAAAGGCTTAGCTGTTTCGGGGTCTATGAAGAAAGGATTTACACATTAACACGCGCAAAGTGACTTTTATATAATAGTTGATATATTTGGTTGATATATATATATATATAAACAACTATATATATATATATATATATATATATATATATATATATATATATATATATATACATATGTGTATATATATAGTTGCTTCTACTTGGCCTTCGGGACAAGATCAAAGTGTAGTATCTGTTTTTCAGATGCTGCACTTAAGATAATTTGTACCAGTCAATGGAGGGGAAACCCTCTATACTGGGACAATTATTATTTTTGGTAACCAGAGTGCCCCCTTTTTGCCTACTTTTAGGGGAGCTGGTTTTTACCTCACATTAAAAACGGCCTTGTGCCTAATTTGCTCGGTGGGGGAGCAAATAAACACCATCTGTTTTTCAGATGCTGCACTTTAATTTCTTGTTCTCTTTCGGTGGAGGAGAAATCCTTCACGACTGAGACAATTTTTATTTTTGTACCTTTTCTCCACGTTAAAAAACGACCCTGGTGTCTAACTCTGTCCCGTGGGGAGGCATAGTAAATAGGTATATATATATATATATATATATAAGCAACTTTTCATATATATATATATATATATATATATATATATATATATATATATATATATATATATATATATATATATATATAGTTATTTTTACCTGACGTTGCACGGGAGATTTTTTAATTAATTTTATTGTTTCTCTCATCTGTTTTCATATCTTTTAAGCAGTTTCCTGTAAGAAAATAAATGTATTTCTTGCAAATATGTTTCAATGAATTATTTTTTAATTACATTTTCACCCCAAACATGACATATTGCCACTTTTATATAGGGGGCTACTATCACGGACCAAAGTTCCAGGAGTACTATGTATGGAGTTTAGCAGCAAGATGTCTGTTCACATTACACTTGAACTTCTGCATGTCAGTACAGTTGGGGAAGCAGGAAATCGAAGAGAATTCCAAAGTTCTGCAGTTCTGGGGAAGAAACTATTAGAGTAAAAGGCTTTCTTACATCCAGAGATCTCAACTGTGTACGGGTGGGACTTTGCTGCTTGTCAGGTTTGTCGGGGGTATTTACGTCGAGGGGGTACAAGTGCTTGTAGTTCGTCAGATCATCCACCATTAAAATACTTGTAAAACAGGCAGAGGGATGCAACATTTCATCGGCGAGATAAAGGCTGAAGCTTAGATGACAGTTCAGGACCAATTAGGTTGGCGACTCTTTTTTGGACCCTGTCCAGGAGTGAGAAACTAGTAGAAGATGCACCATCCCAAATGTGAAATGGAAGACAAGTTTTTTAACCAGCAATTCATCATTGGCAACGACTTTCAATGCATTGTTTTGTTTCATCTTATGTATTGCTAAAGTTGCTGACAAAATGCTTGAACGTACGTGATTACTAATTCCATCATTTCCTTATATAACAATCAAATCCACCCTTAGATGCAGTAAGTGGGATAACCTAATTATGCCCTTAATTTGGCGAATAATTAAATGTTGGTTTTATAAAACAATAGATACCATAAACTGTGTAGGGACAACTTTTGTACATTAAAAAATATTTAAAAAGTTTCCCTCATATATCATTACTACTCTTATTCTTTTTATCTATTGTTTCTTTAGGTTCTTTCTTTATTATAATTACTAGCAGGACTTGTGTCCCGCCGTTGTAGAAACTTAGTAAGAGATGAGTCATTTAGTAAGTTAATTGCAAATTAAGAATTAAAATAATATAAACTAGAAGGACCCATTTCACGGAATGAGAAATATATTGAATCAGCAAATATGTTTTGATAAAGTGGGTATTTTTCTGGACACCGCAAAAATTAGTTCTTAGACGGAAAAATTAATCACGCACTGCAAATATGAGTTTATTAACATTTCAATAAAAAACGTGTCCATTGTATTTTAAATATAAAACTGACACAAATGAGATGCATTAATAAGTACTAATAAATAATCAGAAAGTAATATTATGCTACATAGTTCAATACAAATAATAAAACCACATTGTAAGAGACAATTTCAGTCAAATACCCTTTAGTAGAAAACGTTTATATTTTCTTGCGCTGTTTCTCTCGCATTCTCTTTTATTTACGTAACGCTTCACTGATTTTTTCTCCGGCCAAGAAGCGTTGCATGTCGAAATTATTACGACTTCCTTTATTACACCATTACAACAACGGTCAAATACTATTATAATGCTAAGTGAAAACGACACTAGATCAAAGGGAGCTTGCTTATATATATATTTTTCTAGAGTTTTCAGATTAACCCCTTTAAAGTTAAATTTCAACTTTCGGAAGCACTTTGGGTTCAAAAACTGTATTTGGCCTTTTTCTAAGCGAATCATACGGACTAATAAAGGAACGACAAACAGAATAGTATATAGATTGTAATTTTAAAACTACTAGAAAACCACACATAAAATAATATTTCAGACCGGCATTGCCCAGGTGTTTGGAGGTGTATCTTGAGCAAAAAACAAAAGAAAAAAGAAAAAAAAAGCAGTACAGTTTTTTTTACTCTGACCCCTAATAGGTCCCCTTAACCTTTATTGTTTTGGGCTCAAATCAAGTTATTAAGTTAGATCCATGTACAAGGAATCTATATCTAAAATTTCAAGTGTTTAGACCCAAAATTGTCGGAGGAGTTTGGTAGAGTTCTCAAAGGTCAAATCGTTGAATTTGACCCTTTATAGCTAAATTTCTGACCGAAAACCGATCTCAAAGATGTTCCCAAATCTCAGTACCCTGTATATCAAATTTCGAGCCCGTACACTAAAAATTGACAGAGTTATTGCGTAGGAAAATGTACATACACACACACACAGACACGTTCACTTTTATAGATATACTAGCATAGGCGCCCGGCGTTGCCTGGGTGTTTGGATGTGTATGTTAAGCAAAAAAAAAAAAAAAAAGAGGTAGTAGGAAGGCAGGCTCGAACCACTACCGTGAAGGAGGAAAATAACGGGAAAAACATGACGTGTTTGCTATTACGACCATCGCCAAACCGGAAGTGACGTAGGTTTCAATTAAGGCTAAACAATCGAAAAGAGGGGATGACTTTCGAAAATATCGGCGAAAAAAGAAATCCCTTCCTGTAGAAAAATGCCCAGTTGAGGGTGAAAAAATTAATATATTTAGCCAATATTTTGGTATTTGCCGTCTGAAGGGTTGAGCTTCAAAACGATACTGATCTTGTGAAAATCCGTCGCCTCTGTTGAAAGTTTTAGGCAGACATGCAAACATTCATACATACATTTATATATTGGTAACTCAAATTTTCGACCCAAGCCAATTAAAAAGCTTGCCTTATCTCTGAATACCCTTCATGTAAAATTTCAAATATTTAGACCAGAAGTTGCCTGAGTAATTTGGTAGAGACCGCAGAAGTAATTTTTTTTAAACACTTTGACCCCTATTATGACCCCTTAATATTTATTGTTTTAGGCTCAAATCAAGTTATTAAGTTAAGGAACTTATATCTAAAATGTCAATTGTTTATACCCAAAATTGGCGGAGGAATTTTGTAGAGTTCTCAAAGGTCAAATCGTTTAACTTTGACCTTTTACCAGGAAAATTTCTGGCCGAAAACGTATTACAAAGATTTTCCCAAATCTCGATACCCTGTATATCAAATTCCGAGTTTGTACACTGAAAATTGACAGAGTTATTTTGTAGGGAAATGTACAAAGTCGCACAGACAGAAAGACACTTTCACTTTTATAGATATACTAGCAGTTCCGTCCGGCTTTGCTCGGCTCCTATGTACTGTTCATAACTTTATGTGCATATGCATATATAAAAATTTGTGAATATGCACGATAGGAAAGTATACACACACAGACAGACAGACATTTTCACTTTTATAGATATATAGATATTGGACGCAATATATAATAATGATTTAAAGAGTAAAAAAAAAAAAGACTTGTGCTTCATAATCGAGAATCGAAACCAAAACGTTCAGCTCACGATTTTCCTTAACAAACACATTTTCTGAAACTCTCACTTACATTCACATACATTATATAAAGAATCCGAAGTTAAGCAACGATAAGCCTGGTCAGTACTAGATGGGTGACCATTTGGGAAATACTGGGTGCTTCCTGGACCACTACAGGACATATAAATCTCAAAGTTAGTAACGGGAGACGTGTTTGATCTACTGGGAGAGATGTACCCTCAGTTACGTAAAGACGTGCTTCTCGGCAAAAGCAATCTCTGATAAAGAGCCTGAGTTCTATTGCCTGCTCTGTATCTAGCAGCCATTGCACCGACATTTATTTATTTATGAAAATAAACAGATATTTATTGGTTTAAAATTATTATTTCTATGATTTCTGTGATATACGTCGTCTTAAGAATTAAATTCATGTTTTTTTTCGTCGCCATGATGTTAAATTAAAGAAAACAAAAAAAAAACAACAAAAAAAAACAAAAACAATAATCAGTCCGCGTTTTGGTCTGCGGTGTTATTTTGAAGTGCCGGAAGAGAATGCTTAGCGTACGTGATATGAAAGTCAGAATTGTATAAAATTCTGATGATGTCGCATATCACTGAAATAATAATTTTAAACAAATAAATATTTGTTTATTTTCATAATATTGAGTTGTTATTTGGCTTACAAACGTATTTTATTTTAAAATTCAATCAACGTTTTTATCGCGGAAAACACAACTCTTTACTATAATTATTATTAAATACTTACAGACACTAGTGCTTCATCCTTTCGGGAATCATCTCTTCAGGGTGTCACGATTAACGCCAGTCGAGAGATTCGAATCCCGGCAACAAAAGTCATGTCTGGCTTCATTAGCAACGACCCAAATCACTAGGCTACCGCAAACTGCGATAAATACAATTGAAATCACATATTTATTTTTATTAAATGCTTTTAGCGTCAGTCAGAGTGATCTTATCATTATATGACGATCTGCGCATATTAGTTAAGTTGACCGACTTTATTACAACTGAAAGTGATCAACGATAAGAAATAAGTTTCTTAAAGGAGCTGACATTATTATTTTCCATGATAATCATTAAATTTATATATATATATATATATATATAGATATTTATCTATATATATTTTTCTGTAGAAATATATTTCCTTATAATATATACCAATTCTTATTTAAGAAGCTCAATGTAATTAAAGAGCAATATAGAGAATAAATGACAAAATTCATTTTGGTAGAAGATTCATAAATTAATTAAAATTGCTGGTACGAATAGTTGGGTTTAATGACTTTGTTTGATAAAAATTCAATATGGCGTAATGGAAAATAAAAAGGTATTTGCAGCTTCTCTTCCAATTT
Source organism: Euprymna scolopes (assembly GCF_053919585.1). NCBI lineage: Eukaryota > Metazoa > Mollusca > Cephalopoda > Sepiida > Sepiolidae > Euprymna > Euprymna scolopes. Next base: position 117,327,616 of record NC_136502.1, read on the forward strand.
TCGGATTTTAATCATGTCAAATCACATTTCAATTCCTTTTGACGGATTGATTGTTGCTATTTCTTCTAATGAGTTAAGGGCATAATAGATCCACTGATTGATATAATAATTAAGTGATTGATTTTGCGCTACGAAACAGATACTGTCAAGAATTGTGTAAGTCAACTAAATTAAAGGAATAAATTATAAGATGGTCAACATCATGAATTTTGGAATATAACTTTTGTCATGTATTCTCTCTCTCTCTCTGTCTCTCTCTCTCTACACACACACACACACACACACACACACACACACACACACACACACACACACACATATATATATATATATATATATATATATATATATATAAGAACGCAATTAAGATAAACTTATTCTTTACAAAAATGTAAATAATACTAAGCATTATAATATACTTAGGTCTGCCTCCCAATATCACATAGTGAATGTGGAAGGATACAGTGCAAACTTGATGAACTTGGACGCAGAAATACAATTCGAAACATTACATTGTTTAAATAGTAAAAATGTCTCATCTCAGATATTGTCCTTTTTATGCAAATGTTTTTCTTTGTTATAAAACACGACTGTTTGTGATTAATCAATTATTTGTAGATAAATGAGACCCCAATGGTTTGTAATAAACAGTTCCCATTAATCATTTATGACAACAAATTTGAAACTTTGAGACACGTCATTCCAATGAATGATTTGATGCAAACGAATGACTGGTCCTCTTCCTTCTATCACAACAAGAACATTTCTATAAAACGATGTTTGCGCAACAAGGAATAAATAGAGAAACAAAAGTGCACAATCCCCATTACTTTTTGTTTACTTTTATTGATACGGAGGCGTCATAGAAAACCAAATTTACTGTTGTATAAAGCGTTGAATGACTAGTACTATTTTAGAATTGTCTTTTTCTAGACTTGTTGCCCTAGCGAGGCTCTCTATGTAACAGAGCGCGGACGCGCGTATGGCAACTGTAGCGGCAGCTGTATTACAGCAACGCATGCAAATGACCGAGCCCTGTGCGAGGTGACGATCCAGCGAAGAAAGCAGAAAGACAAAGATTAAAAAAAAAGATTTAAAGAAGACAGAAAGATAAAGATTTAAGAATAACAGGAAAAGACGTGACCCGAGAGCGACAGGAAAAGACGTGTCCTAAACATGGCCGGACAAAGACAGAGTACCAAGTCCTTGGCACGACAAAGCCTCGTTAAGCACATTAGAGTACGAGAAGACTTTTGAACAAGAGACAAGACGTGATTTTGTAAATACCTATCAATAAATGTTTGTTTCCTTAACTGAAAAAAAAAAGATGAATTTTTTTCCTTGTCTTTGTTTCCTTGCGACTGTCTGCCTACAACGTGTGGGCCCCGAGTGTTGATATGTAACGACTATGTTAAACTGTTTTTACATTTTTGTGTTCCACTCAATAAGTGATCACCAAGCTTAATGCAGTGCTAAGCAGTTATTTTACTACACAACTTAGGTTTAACTATTGCCACGAAGACCAAGAATATAAATAGAAAAAAATAATGTTTATTTGCTAGAGTAAATAAGATCAAAATGAAGGGATACAAAATCATGGCCATTATTCATTCAGTGAAGAATATTCCAAAGAAAAAAAATGGGATATAATTTTGAAAAATTCCGTTGAAAAAATTTTTGGAATTAAATTTCGTATAATAATTTTTCCATTCAGAAATAATTTCATATCATTAAAAATAACCAAAACGGGAGATAACTGTATCAAACTATAACGATCAAATTATATTCAAGCAGGGGAGATAATTATATCATTTTATTCGACAATTTTTAAATTAAGATATGTGTCTTTCAAAACTAAATGATTTTCTAAATTAATTATTGCAAGATGATAAGGTAATTAATGACTTATACATATATTAATTTTACTTATACATACATTAATAACTTATATATATATATATATATATATATATATGTATATATGTAGTTTCAATAAATATGTTTCGTATTCATGTACATATGATAATCCAACTTAAAATGCGAGAGAAATAATTTCGTATTTTATTCATAAACAATGAAGAGGAGAGAACTCCAAGTCGCTAGGTTACACCCCCTATAAATCTCTATCAAAGCGTGTTAAATAGACTGTTTTTCATCATTCATAAAGATGTACATAATTCGTTTTACCATTGACTTGTTCAACTTGTTGAACGATTTAGAATTCCGAATCAGATAAAATGCTCCGCTAAGGTTGCCCCAGTTCTGTCCAAACACTTCAATAAATATCTTACAAATCTTTCTCTCCTGACTGCTGTAATATCGCTTCTTTGGTCCCAGCTTCAAGAATTTTAGCGAAAGCACTGATCGACTCAATTATCGCTCCATTAGCCTCCTCCCTCTCTTCGCCAAAATCTTTGAGCCCTTAATTAATGAAGTACTAGTTCATCACCGCACAGCTACTGATCTTCTTTCCGAAGAATCTATGAAGGTATATACCACGCATAGTTAAACCCGAGGAGGCTAGGACAGTAGCTCTAGATATATCGAAAGCCTTTAAAATGTCTGCCATAATGGTATTCTCATGAAAATTAAATTATATGGTATTACTGAACATCATGTTAAATATTCTTAACATAACCAAAGGCTTCTTAGATAAACGTAAAATCCAGGTTATCACTACTGGTCATACGTCAAAGCAGTACGATATTAATGCGAGTGTGTTAATTGGGTCGATGTTTAGACTATTAGTATTCCTCATATTACTAAACGATTTCAGTGATAAAATTGTCTACGAGATGGATATTTTTTATGATGACACCACGCTCTATAACACACACGATGGGAAATGAATTAACACGCATTCAAATAAATAACTGAAACAAAGGAAAACCTCCAGTTTGTAGTGAAATGGGAATGTAAATGGGCGGTAACATTTAATAGTGAAAATACTAAGCTTCTTTCATTTAATCATTACAAGAAACCTTCTCCACTACGGATAGCCATAACTAATAACTTGTTGCCCAAGAGCTCATCGTTCAAACTGCTCGGCTTACCATTCACAGTCAACATCCACTGAAACAAGGACATTGGGGACATTGTTAAGGCTGATTCGAAAAAAGTTAGGATCTCTCTACCGTGCTAGAAAATTACTCTCATCTGAGAGTATCCTGTATCTTTACAAGGCCACGCATTCATGGAGTATTGCTGCCACATATGGGCTAGTGCATCCCACACTAGTCTCTCGTTCTTAAACAGGGTTAAAATAGAACCTAATATATCCCGTACTATCAACAAAACCATGATCTCTGCCCCATCATCGAAATATTGTATCCGTGAGCCTGTTTTTAAATATTTTAATTTATGTGCTCCAAAAAACATAAAGTACTAGCATCCCTTCGACGTAAATACCTCGTGACAAGCAGCAAAATTCCCCTCCTTCACTGTAGATTTTGGTATACCCTCCCGGGGTTCCTACTTTCTTAACTGTACTGATATGCAGAAGTTGCAATGTAATGTGAACAAGCATGCCATTGCCCAACTCCCTATAGAAATTTGGTCCCAAATAGTACGTTAACGTTGCACTGTCTTGTTTAGGATGAAATAACTGTAACCATCCAAATACAGATACGCAGGGCATGTAGCCAGACAGCATGACAACAGATGGTCCATCAGGACAGTGGAATGGACACCTCGTAAACATAAGAGGCCAAAAGGAAGATCAAGAACGAGATGGAGGGACGACCTGACAAAACACATGGGTCCCACATGGCAGCTGATAGCATTGGATAGAGTAAGATGGCTAAATGCCAGGGAGGGGTTCCTCATTGAGTGATAAAACCCTTGTTGATTTGATTGATTTCAACAGTAAAAAACAAAAAAAAAACTAAGAACCCAAATTACTTTAATTGATGCCATTGTCAACAACCCAATTTAAATGCTATAGAAATAAGGTTTGCATTGTGTTCATAACAATAAATATTGAAAAAATAACAAAACAAACAAAGAAACAAACCGTGTCCGATCAACTTGAAATTTTAGTTGTATAACCTGCGTTGATTTGAAGTAAAAAAAAGAAAAGCATTTTGACTGTAATTACTTAATCACATACGTTTTTCGAAATAGCAATTTTGAACAATTTCGTTTTAGTATAAACATTAAAGAACATATGATAAAGTTTGATTAACATTTAGACGTTAACTTGCATAATTCAGTCAAAATATGTATTTTATATTTAAAAGGAAAAACAAATTGCATATGATAATCCCTTTTTAATCTGTTTCGCCAAGTCAAAAAATATCTTCATTATAACTGTTATCTAAACCGGAATAAAAAAGAAGGAAATCATATGCATATATAATTTTTCAAATAACACAGTACAAAAAAGAAAAAAGCGAAAAATTAGTCTCGTCCGAATAATGTCGCATATGTCACAAGAGATGTCTACCTTTGAATATTCGACTACTTTACATATTAAATGTACCGAATAATTATTTCCGTTTTGTTGAATTGAAAATTGAGAAACGGATCTGGAATATTTTATTCATCTTTTCTTTCCGCTCGACATAACACTACTTCTTTCATAATAACACTTCTTTCATAATAACACTTCGTATCGCGTTGTTCTCGTTCAATCTAAACGTGCCATTTTGGTCAAGCAAAGCTGTCTCACTTTATATGCCAGCGATATTGACCTTAGATGAGCTGAACTGGCTTCCCCCGAAGATAAAGTTCGTAGGGAATATCAAGTTCAAAAGCGGTCTTCAGTCACATGCATATCTTGGCCAGGGAAGATAACGACGTTAGGTTTTTGCAGTCTTTGCAAGGAAATGTCGACGCAATCATACATACATCGCTTCGTATTCTCAAATGGTCACCCATCTGGTATTGACTAGATTCAACGTTACTTAACTTCGCTGATATAACGAGAACCGGTGTGTCAACAATACAAGTTGGATGCGCAATACTCGACGTCTTTTTATGATATGCAAAAGAAGAGTCGATTAGAATCTAATATTTTGAGATTACACTAAATGACCCCGTACAGTTCACCAAAGAAATAATTTGAACATAAATGTAATTAAGAAAATATGCCGATAAAAATACGCGTACATTACAGAGTGTTATGTTTGCAATTAAGACGAAAGAATCTCGGGGGAAACAAGAATGGAAGGATTAATTTGAAAAATTAATTTCGCTTGACATCTATTAATTATGGAGGAATTATATTGAAAAAAAAATCCATTGGTCTTTTTGTTTCTTTTTTTTTTCCATAGAAATGATTAAAAATGTCTTCATGAAAAATGTACAAAGCGAAATTATATACACATTATATGACCTAGAGGCTGATAGTAATTTGAGATCGACCTCAAAAGTTGTTTTTGAAGCATGTCAACGACCGTTAGTTCATTTTATGCCAAAATTGAACGGATGTATGCACGCTTTGGGTAAAGATTAATTTATTTTATAACCACATATCTGGCATTTCTCTCTCTCTCTCTCTCTCTCTCTCTCTCTCTCTCTCTCTCTCTCTCTCTCTCTATATATATATATATATATATATATATATATATATATATATATATATATATAAAAGCTACATACATATATATATATGTAAGCTACACACACACACACACACACACACATATATATATATAAGCTACATATATATATGTAAGCTACACAGAATTTATCGCGTTTTATCTTCATGAGAATTCATCAAGCTATTGCATAGAATCCATGTTGCAACTTGTTTTTATATGTTCCAGGTTGAGCACTGTAAGTTTAAATTGAAATCGGTCACTTAAGCTCACATGCACAGATCATGATGTTATAATTATAAGATCACTCTCACCGTATATATATATATATATGTATATATATGTATATGTTTATATGTATATATATGTATATTATATATATATATATATATATATATATATATATATATATATATATATATATATATATATAAATTGTAATTTTCAACTGTATTTCTCGCGGTTAACATTGACCGTGTGGTTTATTCCTTGCTAATTTGATATTGCTTTGTGACCGGGTTCGAATCTCCCGGCTGTAATCGTAACTCTCTGCCCTGATGATTCCCGAAAGGATGAAGCACTAATGCCTGTAGATATTAACACCAATATATATAAAATAAAAAACGTATTATATACGTTTGAAGCTAAAACAACGCATTGTTACAAAATGAACATGTATTTTGTTTGAAATTTATATTGAAATTCATATCGCAAAGCTGAAGTATGTCTTTATTTCTTTTTTTGCCATGTTGTTGTTGGAGCAGAGAATCAGAAAGTAGAAGTCCGTTTGTTGTTTTTACGGTAGTTTTTTAAATCTCGGAACGGTGCTTGGTCACGCGAGATTTACGTTAAGATTTTTGTTCCTTAGAAGCGCTGGTTGAGTTTGCATAAAATAAAATGCGTATTAGATACGTTTGAAGCCAAAACAACGCATTATTACAAAATAAACAGACAAAATGTCTAAGGAACAAAAATCTTAACGAAAATCCTGCGTGACCAACGCACCGTTCCGAGATTTAAAAAACTACCGCAAAAACAACAAATTGACATTTACTTTCTGATTCTCTGCTCCAACAACAACATGGCAAAAAAAGAAAGACATACTGAAGATGAAGCTTTCCTTCGAAATATATTTATGAATTTCAATATAAATTTCAAATAAAATAAATGTCTGTTTATTTTGTAATAATGCGTTGTTTTGGCTTCAAACGTATATAATATGTATTTATTTTATTCAAACCCAACCAGCACTTCAAAGGAACAAAAATCTTGAAATAATATATATATATATATATATATATATATATATATATATATAGAGAGAGAGAGAGAGAGAGAGAGAGAATATAAATATAAATCACAAAAAATCTTTATTATACAAATATGTTGTTTATTCCAAGGATTAACTGTTTTCATTCCTAATTTAAATGCAATTTCAGTCATTTAGCCCCGCGGCTCAAGTGTATCTGATTCAATCCAGAGGTTCAATTTTCACAAACTCTACGCATTCAATTAGGTAGCATTTCGTCAATAACGCGTCGAATGTGTTTGAGTTACCAAATTAAACATGGGACTTTGCCAATCCCTACAGAAAATAATATAATGGCGTTGCATCGTACGAACGAAGTAATCCGTTGAAAGGTCATTTCGTGAAATTATCAGTTCATCAAATGTTTATCTCATTATCGCAAATGTTTCTTGGGTTTCTTTCGATGATGAACAGCGAAACCAAGCTGAAACAAAAATAACCGATAGTTTCCAAATCTGCGATTAAAGAAAATAGAGATATCAACTGAAAGTTTGCCGTCTCTAAAAGCAGCATATATATATATGTACATTTCTCGAGTTAATATAAATATATACTATGCTAGCGGTTAAAGGTTCAATCCTTAATGCTGGCGACACAAAATACAACCGTGAATTACTTATCGCCTCGACCCGTCATTCTGACAGAACGATAGCGTGCTTATCCCTGTGTATTAAATAAAGGATTCCAATCGAAATTCCGTGCAGATTACCGCGTTCGACAGAAAGACTTTCGAATTTAGCAAGGCACACCTGAAGAAGGTTGGAGGTTACATCGACCGAAACGTTGTGAGAATAAGACTTAAGATTGAAATATGTATGTATATAGTCACACTGATGTCTTTATAACACGGAACAAGTGCGTCTCTGCGGATAAAAATATTTTAATTATGAAATTATGAATACAGATAAATTATGTTCGATTAAGAGATAAACAGTCATAGAAAAAAAAAAGATACCAAATCCCGGGAAAAAAACGAACTCTCATTCCTGGTACGTGGCTATAAATGGAAACATGATTTTAAGCTCTGTGTGTGTGTATAGTTGGTAGTATGAAAGTGTTAAAAGTAATAAAATAGAAATAGTTTTTATAGTACACTTTTACTGTGCAATAATTTATATCAGTTTGTAAAAGAAAATTCACTGATGTCAGTCCACTGCTACGAATTCAGTAAGAGCATCAAGCATGTTTTGCAAACCTCTTTCCTCTGATGAGGAGAATTGCATTTTTTGAAACTTCACGGAATAAGGTCTTTCAAGTTTATTTGTACTTCTTGTCGGATAATTAAAAAATTGCAGGTTTTTAATGTTGTTTTGAGAATTTGAATTAATTTTCAATAAGATTTTTCTATTATATATATATATATATATATATTTCAACAAAAAAGAAAATGACGATATAAAACTATATATATATATATATATATATATATATATATATATATAATATAATATAAAAATATAACACGGAAATTACATAATTGTCGATGCAATAATTTATTTCAACCTTATGGCATTTTCAAGCATCTAAACTATACAATTACATTTTTGATACTGATAGTATCAAAAATGTAATTGTCTAGTTTAGATGCTTGAAAATACCATAAGGTTGAAATAAATTATTGCATCGACAATTATGTAATTTCCGTGTTATATTTTTATGTTATTGCTCTGTTTACCACATTGAGCTCTCATACCCGGATTTCCTCTGGAATTTTTCCATTATTACACTATATATATATATATATATATATATATATATATATATATATATATTATATATATATATATATATATATATATGGAGAGAGAGAGAGAGAGAGAGAGAGAGAGAGAGACTTATTCATTTATTCAATGGAGCTATGCATCATTTAGGGTGTAGGGTAAGTGAGAACTCTTTATACCATGATATTTCGAAGCCTAATGCTTCTCATCAGTAGAGAAGAGAAGATGCTAGGTAACATAATAGGGTATCGATGTCTAGCGATAGTTACATTAAAGCGAAATAAAATATAGTGGGCCTCTTTAAGGGGGGGGGGGCTACATTGATCTCCTTGATATAGGAGGAGTATAGTGTTTATTATATAATACAGGTAAGCATATGGCACATCTGTCATAGCGGGCTTAATATATGTGGACAAAATATGTGATCAGACTCTCGGGGAGAATAGAGGGTACGTTAATTGAAATCATATATTATATATTAAAGGGGTATAGCTATGGAAATGGTTTACATGAAATATGGGGTTTATGCTATATCGATATATTTTAGAGGGGGTATCTGAATAACTACATGATCAACAGAGGGTCAACATATTTTTACTCCAAACAAAAAACGACATTATGTAATTAATTGCAGTTGCAAACTCTTTTCTCCAGAAAAAGCGAGGCAATATCCATCTATTAATCTGAGCTCAAATTTATGATCCCCCCTTGCGTTATTTTCACGAAACACACTCGTCTAGCTGAAACCACTATCAATAATTTCCTCCACTTTTTACATGTGCCTAAGCATAAACGTAGATTTCATAAACTTAGAACTGTATGCCTATAAAACTTTTTCTGCTTACCAGCTGACTACAATACGGTTGCCTTCAAGTTCAATGTAAACAAGTTCTTGATGAGCCGTGCCCTTAAGTAATCTAATTTACAAAATATCCACTACTAACGATTACTACGATATTATCCCATTGACTACTGTACACTCAGTAACCCTTATTTTCGAGTGGTCTCCAAGCCTTGATAAGTGGTTACTCCTTTGTATATATATATATATATATATATATATATATATATATATATATATATATTCACAATCACAGGACTGAGTATTTCCACAATCAAATAACGTCGCAGCTACGACGTTGTTTGATTGCAAATATTATATCATTAATCACAGTCTGAAAATTTCAACACACACACACACACATACACACACACACACATATATATATATAGTTTAGAAGTTTTAAATGAATTTCTGTTTAGCAATATAAATGTATACACATATCGATATACCTACGTATCTACATATATGCATCCGTTTGATATGGACAGTGTTAGTCGATTTACCCGCAGTCCTATAGCCATTTTCTCCTCAAATGCTACGACAAAATATGTTGAACATTCCGGGACATTATAAAATATGAATGAACGAACAGAACACAAAGCAAAAACAAAAAACAAAAACAAAAAAAATTCAAACGTCATAGCGATATGAACCATGTGCGATTATTAAAGAAACGAACGGAATTGAAATACATAAATAATGAATTCGTTGACAGAAAGACATAGAGAAGAATTGAACAAATAATGGTCGACTGCATAAGTTGCTGGTATAGCTCCACGTGTCAAACGACAGTGGAAAAATAGAGGCTTTATCTCGACAACCATTTTCACTAGATATATCGAATAACGCCCATTCCGTTGCTTTTTGTATGATGTAAGCCACTAGCAATTATACAATAGTCGAGTTTAATAGTCATTGTGTATTTGTATAGAAACCCTGAAATTTTCAAGTCATACTTTTTATAACGGCATGTTCTCTAAATAGGAATATTAACAGTTTGGTATTAGATATTGAACAGGTAGAGTTTTTAGTATAGAATCTAGTTGAGAAATACAGTAATTGAGAAAGTCGAGGTGTCGAGGAGTCAGCAGAACTCAACTCGCTGTATCCGGGTGAAAAATTACTTAGGTTACGGAATTTATAAAACAGACATGTCTGTGTTTGTGTGTGTGTGTGTGTGTGTGTGTGTGTGTGTGTGTGTGTGTTTATGTGTGTTTGTGTGTGTGTGTGTGAGAGAGAGGGAGAGAGAGAAAAGAAGAAAGAAAATAGAGATAATAAGTCCCCATACGTACCCCTCCACCGTACAGTATATCGATACACTATGGCTGACTAGGATAGCTTCCGTACATTTATATCGGATCTACCTCTGCGTTTCATGTTTAAAAAGGATGTGTCCTCTATAGTATCAGACCTGACGGAATGGTTAATTGTAGGTATAGACCGTTTCATACTCTCGAAATAGTTCCAGCAAAAACCTAACAGCTAGCCATGGTTCTCTCCAGAATGTTCTGCTGCCATTGCGCACAGAAATCACTTTTTCCACTGCTTCCAAAATAATAGATGTATGGAAACTAAAGCCGATTTCAGAACTGCCAGCAACCATTGTAAAAAGTAATAAAGAACGCAAGAGAGTTGTATGCTCAGTCCGTCAAGTCCAAAGTAGCTGAGCAGCGGCTTGGTTCCAACCAGTTTTGGCAAATAGCAAACAGAATCCTTAACAGAAGCGTGTGCTCTATCCCAACTATCATCAATGGACCTGAAGTAATCTCGTCAGCATCAGACAAAGCCAAACTCTTTGCCAAGAACTGACGGTATTCCAATTATAGTACTCAAAAAACTTCAACCTGAACTAGCGCCCATACTTACAAAACTGTTTAGACGTTGTCTTAAGGAGAATTGCTTCCCATCACTCTGGAAAATCTCATCATTATGCCCTGTATTTAATAATTCAGGTGATCGCTCATCCCCCTCTCAGTACAGGCCAATAAGTCTCCTGTGCATCATGAGTAAGTTGCTGGAATCTGTGTTAAATAGAGAAGTAATCAACCATCTCAGCAAAAATAACCTTCTTAGTGACACACAATATGGTTTCCGTTCTGCTAGATCTACAGCAGATGTGCTTACAGTTATATCTCATAGGATTAGCGAATCTCTTGACAAAGGCTTCCTTTCTAGGGCAATTGCTCTTGACATATCTAAGGCCTTCGATAGGGTATGGCATGAAGGTTTACTTCACAAGATCTCTAGCTATGGTATAGCTGGGAATGTCTTCTCAATTATTAAATCATTTCTTTCTGACAAGTTCATAAGTGTAGTAGTTGATGGGCAAAAATCAGAAGCTCACAGTATTAATGCTGGAGTCCCTCAGGGGTTCATCCTGGGCCCAACTCTTTTCCTGATCTACATTAATGATCTTCCAAATCACATTCTTACATCATTTGTAGACATTTATGCCGATGACACTACTATCTATGGTAGCACATCTAAGTCAGTAAACGACCAAGTTCTCTCCGATTCTCTCTCCTCTGATCTTGAGCACGTGGTACAATGGGGAAGGAGTGGCTGGTTACTTTTAATGCATCTAAAACCAAGCTTCTATCTTTACATCATCAACGTTTTGATCCCCATCTGGCATCAGTTGAAATGAATGGTTCTCGTCTTGAGGTTTTGACAAGCTTCTGGGCTTGACCTTTTCTCCTGATCTTAAATGGAACAGGTACATCAAACCTGTTGCCAAAGCCGATGGAAAAATGGTGGGATCCTTCTATCGATCTAGTAGATATCTCAATTTCTATCTATATAAGAACCAGGTACGTCCAAGGATGGAATACTCTTGCCACATCTGGTCAGGAGCTGCTAGAAAGGACTTATCCTGCCTTGATAGAATTCAAAATAGATTTCGTAGCCTCGTAGGAGATATCCTTTTCTCTTCCCTGCAACCTCGATCTCACAGAAGAGATGTTGCGTGTTTGTCTCTGCTGCATCGTTATTTTCATGGAAAGTGTTCAACTGAGCCTCAGTCTATGGTTCCTCCTCGCCAAAATTTCACAAAAAACACTCGTCTAGCTGAAAAGACTATCAACAATTTCCCCCACTCTTTATCTGTGCCTAAACCTAAACGTAGATTCCATGAACAAAGCTTCTTTCTTAGAACTGCACGCCTGTGGAATTGTCTTCCGTTTTCCTGCTTTCCAGCTGACTACAATATGGTTGTCTTCAAGTCTAACGTAAACAAGCTCTTGATGATCCATTCCGCTTGTTAACAAATTTACCGAATTTCCATTACTAACGAGTACTATAATGTCCAATTTTTACTGAACACTCGTTTATCCCTATCCTCGAGTGGTCTCTTGGCCTTGATAATTGGTGATGCCTATGTAAAAAAAATAGTGATATATAGTGTCCTTTAGAAGTATATAATGCATCAGATGTATAATATGAGCCGACAAGACATAACTAATTAGTAATTTCGATCTCTTTTTGTCTACACGGGTCAATGATCTGCAACGAAAATCATGTCGAATAAAGAACCCTTTCTTCCGTCAAATTTGTGTTGATTTCGTCTTTTTAAATATATAAACAAGAGACTTGGATTGAAAAACATTTCCTCGATCTGAGACGATCACAGAAAAGGCGCGTGCGAGAAGAACTAACCTCAAGAAAAGGTATGAATAACCATTGTGAACGTTAATGTTTCTGAAATGATTAAGACAATTTGGTTTTCACGTGTAGGACACAAGGCTGAGTATGCAACAATAGGAAGAAAATATATAATGTATTAAGTAATTTACATTTCAAATACAAACTATTTCAAATAAATATGTTTTCCGAAAGAAATCGCAGAACTCTTCTTGTTTACTTTACCTTAAACAATCGAAAAGCCATCGTAAAAGACGTTAATTCTTACAACGGTTAAAATGTTATATTTAGAGAGTTTTTGCTGGTTTGCAGAAGGGGTATTTTAAACCATCTTAACTTATTCCATGCATATTGTTTTTACTTAAATATGCCATACTAACAGTTCAGTCTGGCTTTGTTCAGGCCCTATGTACTGTTCATAACTTTACGTGCATATATATATATATATATATATATATATATATATATATATATATGCATTAAAAAGTTTGACTCATGTCCAGGAAACCTACATTTAAAATTTCAAGTGTTTAGACCCAAAATTGGCGAGCGAGTTTGGCAGAGTCTGCAAAGTTCAACTCTTTCAACTTTAACCTTTTGCCAGACAAAATTTCGGTCAAAAATAAATTAAAATCTTGCTGTATGTCTGAATACCCTTTATGTAAAATTTCAAATGTTTAGACCCAAAATTGGCTGAATAGTTTGGTAGAGACCGCAAAGGTAAAATCCTTTGAATATTGACACCTGGACAGCCAAAGTTTTGGCCTAAAACCGATTAAAAAGCTTGTCCTATGTCTAAATATACTTTATGTAAAATTTCAAATGTTTAGACCAAAAATTGGCTAAGTAATTTGGTAAAGGCACAGAGGTCAATTTTTTAAAACTTTGACTCCAATTTTGACCCATTAACATTCATTTTTTTTGGTTCAAATCCAATTTAAAAGTTTAATCAATATCCAAGCAACCTACATCTAAGATTTCAAGTGTTTCGACCAAAAATTGCGGAGGATTTTGGTAGAGTTTTCAAAGGTCAAATCGTTGAACCAAATTTCTAGCCAAACATCGATTAAAATGATTTCCCCAAATCTCAATACCCCTTATGTCAAATCTCAATACCCCTTATGTTAAGACTCGATTCTGTAGACTGAAAATTGACAGAGTAGTTTAGTAGGGAAATGTACACACAGACACATACACACAGACAGACACTTTCACTTTTATAGATTATATAGATAATCAATTTATATGTTTTTCTGTCAGATTATTAATGCATCAGTCTGCAATATTCCCATCCTGAAAAGACCTTCTTTAGAGAGGAGGTAATCTTCCAGTATGGCAATGCTCGCGTTCACACAACGATCTCATACAATAATTTGGTTTAGAAATCTTCTCGACTAGCTCCCTCAGATTATTACTTATTTAAACAATTACAAATACCATTTAGATCATATTAGATTAATATAACGAGAAGAGATTGAAGTGTGGAGAAAATCGTAACTTACCTGAATAGCACGAGTTTCGTATTTTTTTTTTTCCTCTAAGAAAAAAAGTTAAAATGCCGACATCACATTTATATATATGACGGCCATGCAAATTTACGTGTGAGGTATGCAAATTAGAGGCGAGAGAGTTTGTTGAACGGGTATAAAAGAAAAAGAAAAAGCAAAAGGAAAAGGAACCACCGGCGAGTGGAAAGACAGTTGGGAGAACGCGTGTCGAAACGAAACTATTGAAACTAAATCAGAAAAGATAGAACAACAAATTTGACTCGGTTCAAATACTGTAGATTAGTCAGATTTCACACCAAAAACCCGAATAATTTTACAAGCGAGGCATTTATAAATTTCTTGAGTGATGCAATCAAGTTACAGATAGAAAAGATTGTTATTGTTATGGATAAAGATGTTCAAAAACAGTTTTTTAAGATGAAATTTAAAATTCGCAACATCTTTTACGCCGACTTTATCCAATGCTCACTAAAGTAAGATTTTTTTTATTAAAAAAGATTTCTAATAATATATCTATATACTAAAACTGAGCCAATTATCTTCTGTTTTTTCAATGTCTTTTCCCATATATTTTCATGACAAAATGCATTGCTAAATATTCCTTAGTCTTGGATTTAGTTGAAATAAATCATCAACACTTTCTTACTATGTATTTCTCTTAGCATCTCTCACTGTATTTTGACTCAACTACGGTTCAATAAGGTTTAATGTCTCTGTAAGCAATTAAAGCAATTCTTTTTATCTAATTGATATTATGTGTTCGTATATACCGTAAACACAGATGTAAATTAGACAGCAAACGTCTGGTATAGATTTGGAGTTTTATTTTTAATTTAAAGGGGACTGGTGTGATGAATTCTTTTCCCTCCTATGTTGGATGGCAAAATCGGTATTTATTCAAAAGAAACTCTTGTGGTGGAACTTTCTAGAACTGGCCTCGTTCAAACTGTATTCATTCCAGTATATGTATCAGTAGGAAGTGACGACTATAAAAGGAAGTATTTAGAGATGGTATTCATGTTGGCGTATGAGGTTGGTCGGATCGCCCTTAGTTGATAGTCGTGAGGGGTAGAGGAGGGATGGGGATGTGTCTGTATGGGTGACGGGAGTGGGTATTCTGAACCGGAGGAGCTTATCTTACATTAAATTTTCGGTACATTTAAATGTTTACATATAAGTACTTCTGGAATGAAGGGGTTAGTGTTATTCTAATTGTAAAGTACATATGTGCTAATTTTTAAATTACTTTTTTATTGTGGGGGGGCACAATAAGAAGTAATTTAAATAAGAAGTATTATTATTATTATTATTATTATTATCCCATCATTGCTATCATAACCATTACTATTATCATCATTTTCATTGTTATTACCATCACCATTAGTATTACTTTTATCATTGCTATTCGTAATATTATTATTGTTATTACTATACTTATAATTATTATTATTGTCATTATTATAATTACCCTATTATTATTGGTATTATTACCATTTTTATAAGTAGTAATTTTCCCCTTAATCTTCCACCACGCCAATTTTCTGTATCCAAAAGCCTTTTTCATCAAGTTAAACGCACTCAAAGACATTACCATCCTATCCTTCTACCGTCCCCTTATAACCACACTGCACCTGTCAAAAATACCATTCCATAGATAATAGAAACCCCACAAACCGTTAATATAGAATTACCACGCAGCCACAATATACCCCCAATTTAACCCTAAAACATATACCACTTAAATTTAAAAATAAACTCAACACTATGGTAAAGACCATATACACTTTTTTACATCATACTATTTATAATAAGCTTTTCCTTTATTTAGAATTCAATAAAGCTTCCCCCAAAATTCTACAATTTCACTTAGTCTTTTTCGATCCTAATGAACCCTACGCTTGACGCCGCATCTCCACCATGCTACCTAGCATCTTCTCTATTCTTCTGATGAGAAGCATTAGGCTTCGAAATACCTTGGCATAAAGAGTCCCTTCTATCCGCCAAATAATTGCTTGTATTCCATTACTCAATAAATGAACCAATCTATATCCACCAATATATAGTTTTGTGACTTTATTTTATACTCCTGTTGTTCTATTGTATAAGCTCCAATGATAATTGTTGAGCTTGGCATTATCCAGATAAGTGCCCTCTTGTGGAATGGAACTCTCTTTTCCTCTAACGCATTAAGCTATATATATATATATATATATGCATACATATATTAAGTTGACTGGAAAGTTTTTGCGGAAATTATAATTTTGATTTCAAATGATGTATTTTCATATAAGTTTTCGCGATAATACCTTTAGTTTGTATATACTTTTTAAATGTGTTTTTCACTCTATCTAATCGTTTAAATTCCAACCGTTTTAAAACAATTATGTCTTCTTTTCAGAACGCTGAATACAATATGGAAAAAAAAGCAAATTTGCACACTTTTCTCATTTCAGTTCAACGCAGGCCGAAGAGCTGCTGAAACAGCTCATGCTATTAACGAAGCGTTTAGCACAGGAACCACTACTGAACGCACAGCACAACGGTGGTTTTAGAAATTTCGTGGCGGCGACGAGAGTCTTGAAGATGATGATCGTAGTGGTCGGCGATCGGATGTTGACAATGATTTATCAAGAGCCTTAGTCGAAGCAATTTACACACAATTGTTCAAGAACTTGCTTCCGAATTAGACATGACGTATACGACGATTTCCAACCACTTGAGTAAGATGGAAAAACAAAAAAATTATTAAATGAGTGCCTTACGAATTGAACGATAACTAAAAGAAACGCCGTTGTGAAGTGTCATTTTGACTTCTTTTAGCAGCAAGGACGATTTGTTTCACGACCGGGTTGTGACTTGCGATGCAAAGTAATTTATCTTAGTGATTATGAACAGACAAAGCTCTACGACACTTCCTGGTGCAAGAATTGCACCAAAAGAAGGATGATGCTGACTGTTTGGTAGTCTACGACTGGTCTCATCCATTACGGATTTTTTGAATGCAGACATAACCATTACGGCGGAGAAGCACGGTCAACAAATGGATGAAATACATCAGAAACTTAGACAACAACACCCAACATTAGTTAACAGAAAAGGCCCAATTCTTCTCCACGATAATGCCCGAACGAACATTGGTAAACCGACACTGAGGAAATTTAACGAATTAGGCTACGAAACGATGCCTCATCCGCCATACTCTCCAGACCTCTCACCTACCGACTACTGCTTTTCATGCAACTCGACAACTTTCTGCATGAGAAATGTATAAAAAACCTAAACGATATCAAAAACGCCCTCAACGACTTCATCGCCACCAGAACACAAGACTTTTCCGTTACTGGCATAAATACAATTGTTTTACGTTGCCAAAATATGTTGATTCTGATGGTGCTTATGTTAATCAATAAATTTTAATTTGAGTCGAGATATGTTCATCTGAATTTTAAAGTTAAAAACCGCAAGAAATTTCTTGTCAACCGGTTACTAGTAAAGAAACCCGTACTCTGTCGCTAATTTTATAATAGTTGCTTTTTCTTACAAGGCTACCACCACTTGTCAAGGCCCGTAGACCACTCGACGATAAGGGTTAATGCGTGCACGGTGGTCGCCGAGACAACAGGGTTTTGAATGGTAGTATGGAAATTGGGTATAATTTAATTATTTAAGAGGATGGCTCAACAAGAACTGTTTACATTGAACTTGAAGACGACCATAGTGTACTCAGCTGGGAAGCAGGACATCAACTCCCCATATTTCCTCTTATAACACAGAACACGCTAGGTAACATACAAATATCCGTGCATGAGGTCGCCAAGCTAATCAAGAAACTTGATTTCAGTAAAGCAACTGGCCCTGACGGCATCCCAATTATAGTGTTAAAAAAGCTTCAACCAGAACTTGCTCCCATACTTACGAAACTGTTTAATCGCTGCCTTAAGGAGAAGTGCTTTCCGACTCCCTGGAAGACCTCATCAGTTTGCCCTGTATTTAACAATTCAGGTGATAAGTCATATCCCTCTCAGTACAGACCAATAAATCTCCTGTGTGTTATGAGTAAGTTGCTGGAATCCATATTAAATACAAAAATAGTCAACCACCTCAACAGAAACAACCTTCTTAGTGACACACAATATGGTTTCCGCTCTGCAAGATCTACCGCAGATGTGCTGACAGCTATATCTCACAGGATTAGTGAATCTCTTGACAAAGGCTTCCTTTCTAGGGCAATTGCTCTTGACATATCAAAATGCTTCGACAAGGTATGGCATAAGGATCTACTTCACAAGATTTCCAGCTACGGTATAACTGGAAATGTGTTCTCAATCAATAAATAATTTCTATCCGATAGGCTCATAAGAGTAGTGGTAGATGGACAAAAATCAGAGGCCTGCAGTATTAATGCTGGAGTCCCTCAGGGGTCTATCCTGGGCCTAACTCTCTTCCTGATCTACATCAATGACCTCCCTAAACACATACTTAAATCATTCGTTGACATCTATGCTGATGACACGACCATCTACGGCAACACATCAAAGGCTGTAAATGACAAAGTTCTCTCTGATTCTCTCTCCTCTGATCTCGAGCGCGTGGTCCAGTGGGAGAAGACGTGGCTTGTTACCTTTAATGCATCCAAAACCAAACTCCTATCCTTACATTATCAACGCTCTGATCCCCATCTGGCATCAATTGTGATGGATGGCTCTCGTCTGAGAGAGGCCCCGTGTTTTGACAAGCTTCTGGGTTTGACCTTTACTCCTGATCTGAAATGGAACACGTACATCAAGTCTGTTGCCAAGGTTGCTGGAAAGATGGTGGGATCCTTCTACCGCTCCAGAAGATATCTCACTATTGATGCAATTCTCTATCTATATAAAAGCCAAGTACGCCCAAGGATGGAATACTGTTGCCATATCTGTGCAGGAGCTGCTAAAAACAGCATGTCCTGCCTTGACAGAGTACAAAATAGACTTTGTGGCTTAGTGTGGGATGCCCTTTTCTCTACCCTGCATCCTCTCTCACACAGAAGAGACGTTGCGAGCCTATCCTTGTTTTATCTTTATTTCCATGGCAGGTGCTCGTCTTAACTCCAACCTCTGCCCCCCCTCGCCAATCTTTCACGAGAAACACCCGTCTCGCTGAATCCACTGTAAAAAATTTCCCCCACTCTTTATCTGTGCCTAAATCAAAACGTGGATTCCATGAACAAAGCTTCTTCCTTAGAACTGCAAGCCTGTGGAACTGTTCCGTCTGCCTGCTTCCCACCTGACTACAACTTGGATTTGTTCAAGTCCAACGTTAACAAATTCCTAATGAACTGCCCCCTTAAGTAAACACTTTATCAAATCTCCACACTAACGTAATGTACGTACTTGCAATAACCCTTATCCCTGAGTGGCTTCCGGGCCTTGATAAGTGGTGACCACTGTGTAAAAAAAAAAAAAAAGAAAAAAAAAGAGTTCCACAAGCGGGTAGTTTTAAGCAAGAAACTTTGTTCGTGGAATTTGTGTCTAGATTTAGGCAAAAATAACGAGTGGAAAATTGTTGATAGTGGCTTGACTGAGCTCTAATATATAGTTTCCTTTGTAAATAATAAGCCTAACAGACTGTCCTAAAGACCGGCAGATGAAACCTATTAAAGAAATGAGTAGACAAATAAAAATAATCTTTTGGAAAGAATCAGCAAGTAAAAACCGAAACGCCCCTAATGCCATCTAATGATACTGTAAACTTTTTGGCCAACGTGACAGTGATCTGCGCTTCGTTGAACTTGGCGGCTACGTGAGTCATAATGATAATATCTCTTTTCCTTCTCTCCCTTTTAGTACTCTCCTTCTCCTTTTCCTCTCTACCTCCTCCTCCTTCTTTCTTGTTCCTCGTCGTTTTCTTCGATAAAGAATTCATCGGAAATAGAATCTTGGACGTAAAAACTAGACTGAGTAATTTTTGGAAAGAGAATTGATTGCTGGAATCTTTCAGACGCAAGACTTTGATGTCAGCGAAAACAAAGCCATTTAAAATTTATATAACTTCTTAGAAGTTTTTTTTTTCCTGACTGAACCTGTCAACTTGACGGTAATGAAACCAGTCGGGATAAACGTCATCTTTTTTTACTGGTGTGAAATGAATAGCGAAGATGTTATTATCAAATCTTTACGAAATAACGATATATAGGTTTGAGATAGCTAGCTAGCTAGCTAGCAAGATAGATAGACAGATAGATAGATAGATAGATAGATAGACAGATTGATAGATAGAGACGGGGACGGAATAAATGCAGTATACCTGTCGAGTCTTTAATGATCTTATAATCGTTGTAAGATCGATTCCGATTATTGCTAAAGTTATTATTTGTTTAAGCCACCAGCAAACGACATTTATTTTGAGGTTACAATGATACTTTCATTCTCCTCTCGCCTACAAATTAAAACTTTTAACCCGACCGAATCAAATCAGAAGTTCAAGCGATCGCTGTTCTTCAGCTTAAGCGTGAAAATCCAATTAAGAGACGCACAGAAACCACTCTGAATATTTCAGCCTCTCTGCTGGAATATATAGTTATCACTTGAACCACTTCAAAAAGATCACCTGAAATAATCAGCCGCCAATCTATGGACATACAAAACCTATTACTTAAGTACTAGAGGTGCCTTTAAAGTAATGCCTCCTATTTTATTATACTCTCCGAATGGATCAGAGAGGATTTCAAAGTGCACTGGTATGATAACTGAACTCATGCATTCATGACCTAAAAGTTTCATCTCTCTGTTGCAGATATTGACGGCATGAGACTCTAAGAAAACAACCCCTGTTATAGATGTGTGTCAAAAGCCAAACGTGCAGTGAGAATAATGGTGACTATGTAGAAAAATAATTTCTTGATCACAAACGGTCTCTCGTTTTTATGGCACCATTCACGCTTTCGTAGTTCTTTAACATTTTGATTTGAAAATTAGGAAGCTTTACTTTTGGAGCGACCTTCGTACTATAAATGGTTTCATCTCTTAGTATAAAATCGCATTTTAATATGCAATAACTTTCCTAAGCGAGGATATCTAATCTTCGATGGTTAAACATAAAGCTATATAAAATAAAATACGCATCAAGTGCGCTTGAAACCAAATCACATCTAGGGATCTCAACTGTGAATAGGTGGGATTTTTCTGCTTGTTGGGTTTGTCAGGGGTACTTACGTCGAGGGGATACAAGTGCTTGCAGTTCTTCGGAGCATTTAGCGTGAAAGTACTTGTAGAACATGCAAAAGGATGCTACATTTCGTCTATGGGAGAGAGGCTGAAGCTTAGATGACAGTTCAGGACCTATTAGGTTGGCGACTCTCTTTTGAACCTCGTCTAGGAGTGAGGTACTAGTAGCAGACTATTTTACTTTCCGGTGTTTTCCAGTAGATAAACAGCATATCACAGGTACGTCAACTAATATAGAATAAGCTAAAATTCCAAAAGGCAGTGGTAAATTTATTAGATATCTAGGTGACAGTGAGATTCAGCTAAACTCTTCTGGTGTGAATCCTATCAACTGATAAAAAATTATTGCGAAAGAATTCTGTGAATGTAACTTATTTATGTCATTGTCAAATCGGCGCTGTTTTGTCGACACTTTCGCTTGTCTACAAGGAAACACATACTTACTTGTAATGTGTTTAGCCGGCCAGTTGGACCAGACAGCGACAATAAACACCTTCCTCTATTGTCATCGTGTATTATTCAACTAGACAACTTTGCAAACCTATAAAGAACCGCGTGTTTTGTAATTTAACGGTAAGACGGTGTCATATCGCAGCTGTAGTCGACACAGCGGTGCAAGAAGGAAAATTTCAAATAGAAATCTCTTGTCACTTACTAAAATTTTTCTTCTAAAGGAATCATATATTTCGATGACAAAATTGTTTTGTTAAATAACACTAGAAAAAAAATATTTTATTAAATATAATTATATTACATCTTTTTCTTAAATAAAGTCAAATAAAATTATAATGTTAAATAAAATAAGAAAATATTATTTTGTAAAAAAATAAGATAAATTAATTTTGTCAAATAAAAAAGATGAGATTGTTTTGTTAAATTCAATTAGATAAAATTATTTTATTAAATAAAATTTAATAAAGATTGTTTTGTTAAATAAAATTAAATAAAAATTGTTTTGTTAAATAAAATTTAATATTTTTTTGTTAAATAAAATTAGATAAAATCGTTTTGTTAAATAAAAGTTTATAAACTTGTTTTTTAATAATTAGCTAAAACTATTTTGTTAAATAAAATTCCATAAGCTTGTTTTGTTTAATAAAATTACTTAAAATTATTTAGTCGAATAAAAGTTAATGAACTTTTTTGTTAAATAGCATAAGTTCAATTATTTTGTTAAATAAAATTAGATACTATTTTGTTAAATTAATTTAGAAAAAAAATTGTAAGATAAAATTAGACGATATTTTGTTGAATAAAATTAGATAAAATTATTTTTAAATAAGAATTGGATAAATTAATTTTGTTAAATAAAATTAGATAAAATAGTTTTGTTAATTAACATTCGATACATTTGTTTTCTTAAATAAAATTAGATAAATTATTTTAAATTTAATAAATAAATTTTAAGTGACATTAAATAAAACTTTTTTTAAAATAAAATTATGTAAATTAATTTTGTTAAATAATATTAGATAAATTAATTTTTCTCAATAAAATTTGATAAAATTGTTTTGTAAAATTAATTAAATAAACTAATCTTGTTTAATAAAATCAGATAAATTAATTTTGTTAAATAAAATTAGGTAACTTAATTGTGTTAAATAAAATTTTATAAATTAATTTTGTTAAGGAAAATTATATTAATTTATTAATACAATTGTTTTATATTGTTAAACTGAATTAAGCAATTAATTTTGTTAAATAAAATTAGATAAAATGATTTGTTTAAAAATAAATTAGATAAAACAATCTTTTAAAATAAAATTTGATAAATTAATTTTGCAAAATTAAATAAGATAATTTAAATTCGATAAAATTGTTTTGTTAAATAAAATTAGATAAATCTGTTTCGTTATATTATATTAGAGAAAATTATTTTTAAATAAAATTAGAAATTTTTTTGTTTTGTTTAATATAATTATATAAAAATTGTTTTGTCAGATAAAATTAGGTGAAATTATTTTCTTAAATAAAATTAAATAATGTTATTTGTTAAATAATCTTAGATACTTTAGTAAACTTTTTCAGATATAATATTAATAACGTTTTCTTATTTTTTGGATTGATCGAACTACTACTCTCATATGCAGCATTATTCATAGAATATCCGAGTAATGTAACTGTATACATTATTCACGTGCATCTTACCGAACTTAGGAATCTTTCTGTCAATGTCAGTAAGGTCCCCTTGCGTAACGGATAATATACTTTGTAAAATTCAGGTGTAAATTGGCATGCTGCTGAAGATTGGATGTTTACTCCTCAGTACTAGCGATAGAATACAATTGCGAATTACGGATTTTACTTTTGCTGACGAAACCAGAGAACCCCTACTTTCGTATATTAAATAAAGTGGTCTGTTCGAAATTCCGTGCAGATACCGGAGTTGGACGGAAATATTCCAGAGTTCGAAAAGATGCACGTGAAGAGAGTCGGACGTCACATCGGCCAACACGTTCTAAAAATAACACCCAAGATAATAACAGTAGACCATTAAACCCTAATAATACGACATATCAATCCTGATTTTAAAAAATTCAGAAAAATAATTACCTTCTTTTATAACAATACTAGATGTAACATCAATCAAGGGGATTAATGCAAATATAAAAAAAAGATCTGTTGTTTATTTGTTTAATCTGTTTTATAGCATAACATGACACTAACACAGTTTTATTATCTCAATCTTTAATGTTATATAAAAGTCACTTTGTTTGTGTGTGTGTGTGTGTGAGTTCATTCCTCATAGATTCCGAAACGGCTGAGCCTATCTTTTGACAGTTACACACAAAACTAATTTATATTTCTGACAGTGTTCTTAGATATGTTTTGTACATCCAAAACGAATTCGAAAATAAAAAAAAATCGATCTTAAAATAGTTTTTCTTCTCTTATAGATAAAAAAGATTTTTTAAAGGGAAATATTTTACGTTACACCGGTGTAACGTAAAATATTCCCCTGTAAAAATGATTCTTTTTTTTATCCATAAGAGAAAAAAAGACTATTTTTAATATCGTCAAACTTAAATATCAGCTGGCGTTATATTGTGAACAAAAACAGTCGAAATTTGATGAAATTATCACTTTTTCTTGGCGAATTAGTCAAGCGGGCAAATTATCCCTCGTAATATATAATATTCAATAGGGGATTGATTCTATAATAATACATACGCAACCTGCATGAATTAAAATATCATGTTTAAGCGTATTGTATGACCGGGCAACGCCGGGCATCCGGTTACTTATTACAATAAGCATCAAATTAATCAAACCAAATATAGACAAAAAACAAAACAAAACAAAACAGACAAAAAAAAAAAAACGGCGAGAATATTACTTAACTAATTTATCGTGCCAAATGTTCGTATATACTATAGTTAATATAGTTAACAAAGCTGCAATAACAACAACAATAACAACAATAACAACAACGATTAATAACGATGATAATTGCGTAACACAACAACAACAACAACAACAACAACAAAAAACACGCGTCCAATTAGAAAGCTGAAAGAGAAATTTGATTTTAAAAGTAAATACAAAGTGCGCCCCAAAAGTAATGCCTCCTATTTTTTATGAATTAGAAAAAAATGCAAATTGCATTATGATGCACTTATGCATCCATGCTCTGAAAGTTTCATCTCTCTGTTGAAGATATTGACGGTATGAGACTCTAAAAGAGCAACCCACGTCATGGAATAAAATAGAAGCGTCGTCGAATTTCTGTCTAAAATGCATTCAGAATGGTGGTAACTATAAAGAAAACTAAATTATGGAGCAGAAAAGTTTTAATGGTAACAGTTTGTCTTCGTAACTGTTCAACTTTTTGATTTAACAACACACACACACACACACACACACACACAAAGAGGAAATTTAAAACCCTTGTATATACTGTTGGAAATACTAAGTTGTATTTTTATTAAAAAAAAAATTACATTAGTTGAAGCGATGAAACGGATAGCGAGTATCTGCTTGTCATACATCATTAAATAAAACATTCTCTATAATGTTTTAAAAATGTCTCGAAAATTAAAACTGTTATGTTTAATTATTTGATATCTTTAATTATTTTCATATGTTAGAAAATTAATTTCTTGTAGTTAAAACTATATCATAAAATAATAAAAAAAAACAAACCTTCTTCAAAAAATTATAAAAATAATTTTACCATTTATAAATTTCATCGTACTCGTTTGCAAGCCTAGAAAAAAAAGCAACATAATTGATCACTTCCATGTTAAAGGTCAGGGCTTAACGCAAATTATGGGCAAGGTTAATTGTGATTGATGGACATAGCCGGGAATAAAGATATAATGTTCATATGAAAATACTAGAACGTTTTTTTTTTTTTTTTTAAACTGGAAATTATTTCCTATAATACACGTTTTAAAAATGGCTATTTCATTTTCAGTTTAAAATCAGTCTAGTTTTATCGCATAACATTTATGTATTACTTATAAAAAGAACCTGCATCACTGCAATAGGAAATTATTATTGTTTCAGTCTGTCACAAAATAAAACGCTTTAAGGATTTTTATTTATGTTTTTATAAAATAAGCCATCTCTATATTTCTATGTGCAGAATGAACTCCTAAACTAATCAACTGATCATTAGGTACCTCCAACGCGGGCCACAGTTTAAACCCCCTATATGTAACACAATGTAACTGTAATTTAATTTAATATTATGATCCTAACCTTTTTACCTTTTTACCACTTAAAAGAAGCTTTAAATAAAATGCTAATATATAAAAAAAAATTTTTACAGCATAAAAAATAATGAAAATTCGTGACAAAAACTGTGTTTACATTATCGACGCTTTAAAACAACGTTTCTATGTAGTGACGTTTTTTAAGCCGTAGACATACCCATGTTTTAAAAATCTAGCCAAAATCAAATAATAGTCATATCGTCCTGAAATTTTCGATATTCATTTATTATTAAATGAACTTACATAATAAAAGTAGATTGTGTTAAATGTATAAAAGGAAATATTTTTGGGGTGTTTTACCCCCTATATTCCATGTTACAAAAACTAAACAAAATAAATGAAGGCCGATAAAAATGTCAACATTTTTTAGGCTAAAAAAGATAAAAATAATATATATATATATATATATATATATATATATATATATATATAGTATTTTATAAAATATATATGGCGATTAAGCTACACTGAATATTCGGCGTTTCATCCACACCAGGACTCCTCAGGCTTATGCGCATAAGCCTGAGGACTCATAGAGTGGATGAAACGCCGAATATTCAGTGTAGCTTAATCGCCATATATATTCTATAAATTACTAACTAGCTCTACCTACGTATTGATCACTTTTGAAGTAAATACTTAAAGTTTACGCATAAATCCATACGTTCGTATATTAATTTTATGTCAGTAAATTAAGTAGTTATATATATAAAATTGGACAAAAAATAAATACTATTGCAAAAAAACAAAAAAAAAACACTTCCTCTTGATGATTTTTTCTCGGTAATATAATTATTTTAATTGCAAACAAAACAAAAACAAAAAAGAAAATCAGAATCCTAAAAAATAATTATTTAAAAACAACTTTAAATGATATTAAATTAAAATATTACGCTATATGGAGTTTAAAAGAAGATTTTCTTATAACATGTTTCCAATAACAAAAAAAAAAAAAAATATTTATATATTTTAATATATAACTCTTGAGATTATAAAATTGTTAATCCCAAATCGGCCTAAAAAAATTCGTTTTGATTTCATCATTTAAATTGATAGAAGGTGATCTTTATTTTTTGTGCCTTTTTTTCAAAAAAGTACGGAGGCCTGTAAAAACATTACCTTGAGACATATAAATGTCAACAGAAGACGTTAAAATTAATTTTATTTCATTTTCTCTCGTCTGTGAAGGTCATTAATAAAAATCTAATTATTTTACAAAAGGTAAGTCTTATATATTTTTTTTATCCATAGCAAAGAACGTTAATTCTATTAATCATTATAACGCGAATGCCAATCCATAGAAATTGACAAACACATGAAATGATGACGTTACTGTTAATGTGTACAATGCTGACGTTTTACAAAACGCCGTGATGATGCCCACTGATCATAAATTTTAGAATACGAATGGCTGTCGTGCAGGAAGTAATGCGTGCTATATTTAGTTTAATTTCATTTTATAACAAGGGGGGAGTAAAAGTTTTCGTGTAAATTCCGATACACCCGAAGTTTGTGCAGTTTGAACAATAGGTTTTATGCATTAAGTGATACTGTAACATAGTGCGGAAAGGAAAAAGAAGACTATAAAAGGATAGAGCACGTTCGAGAAGACGATCATGTTAGAGACGTGAATGACGTTCGGGAAGAACACGCTCGAGGAGACAATCACGTGAGAGACGTCACAGCCGTAACGAGAAGTTACGCATGGCAGGAGAATGGGGAAATAAATATCGTTGTTACAAAAAGAGAGAGTTGAGTTATTCTTTATTTTGGTCTATTTTGCGACGTAGACTGATACAACGTGTTGATCCCGTGTGTGAATGTGTGTACTGCGGTACAAGGCATATTCTCCTAAATATATATATACGTATATATATTAGTGATGAGACGATTCTAATATTTTTCCACATTCCGATGCAATTACGGATTTTGTGCTAAATTCCTGATTCCAATACAATTACCGATTCCGATTCTTTATAAATCTCTAATTATTTAACGATAAGATTGTCATTTTCCTCGATTTTCATAAAAATCACTTGTTAAATATGCACATATTTTCCTACACGTCAAAATACACTTGTGGATGATAACTGGTAATCTGATATTAATGAATATTTATTAGTTTATCATTATTACCAGTAATGGAAGATTTTCCTTAAAAATATTCAAATAAAAAGACAATTAAAAGAATTGTTTTGGCATCGGAAAATTGACATCAATTTTTTCGATTGTGATACCGATTCTGATATCTCCAAATCTTCCGATTTTTCCGATTCCCGAAAAAAGAAATTAATGTATTTAATGCGTCATTAAAGCTTAAATATTCCGCAATTATATAGTCAAATCAGGGCTGAAAATGCATCTGTATATATATATATATATATATATATATATATATATATATATATATATATATATATATATATATATATATATATATATATATATACAGATGCATCTTCAGCTTCGATTTGACTATATAATTGCGGAATATTTAAGTTTTAATGACGCATTAAGTACATTAATTTTTTTTTTTTAATATAATAACGAGTTCGCAAGATGATTTAATTTTATCAGCTCAATCGGCACTAAAAGTCTTGTAAAATTCTTCGTGTTTTTTGTAGTGCGGTATTTTGTGTATACTAACATTGATTAAGCATTAATTTTCAACAATTAACAGACAATTAACTGTGGCGATTCCTTGATAGGACGTTACAAAAAACTAAAGATACACAAAGAAAGATAAATAGAAAGAAAGAAAGAGAGAGAGAGAGAAAGAGAGAGAGACCCTACATTCCCTATACTGTAATCTTTTGCAATAGAATACCATCAGTTGCGACATAAATTACGCAATCCTTGAGATAAAGTAAATAATTATTAGTAAATAATTTTGAAACTACCGCAACAGTAAAAAAAAGAAAAGAAAAAAAAGTTAAATCGAAGAAGAAAAAGATGAACTACTGTGGCGGTAGGAAGCAATTGTGAGAAAGAGAAAAAAAAACAGACTTGAATAACTACCCGTTTTATGACATAGTTTATGACATAGTTTATGACATAGTTTATGACACAGCTTATGACACATGATCCCCTCATTTATATGACTATGACATTCCTACAAAAGACGTACCTAGAAAACACAGTTATAGAACCTAACATAGTAATATGAGACAAGGAAAAATAAGCAACCTTAGTAGGAATTAGTGATGCTGGGTTAAAGAGAGCTGAGAGGAAAAGATAACGAAAGACCAACATCTTTTGACATGAAAAGAAATTGGAATCTCAGAAAAAATCTTCTTCATTCCAGTAATTATAGGAGCAACCGGATTCATAAAAAAATTCTTTAAAAACTACTTAACAAACTAATCGGTGAACTAAGTGCAAGATTCAAGCAATTGCACTTAAAGGGACGGTCAGAATCTTAAAAAGATCTCTAGGTTGGAATATCAAAGCGGGTGAATGTTTGCCATCCGGTAATTAAATGGAAGAAGAAAAGAATTAACTCTCGTGATGGTAAGAAGCAATTTTAAGAAAGAGGACCCCCCCCCAAAAAAAAACTGACAAACTATCCGTTTTGTGACATAGTAAATGACACGTGGTCCCCCAGAGGTAAAATAGTTACGAATTAATGTGAAATAAATCACAAAGGAGCAGGCGCTTTTGCATCTGTTTCTCCAAACCAGAGACGATTGAAGGTGAAAATAACTTTTTGTTACAGCTTCAAAATTTTCGCTTCACTTTTATTGTCCTTTGAATTGCTGTTTTCTTGGTCTTGACCTTGAATTAGTATTTTTTAAGTTCCTTACATCAAGTGATTTCATACCTTGTCTGAAGCAATTTTTCCTCATAAAAAGAAAAGAACAATAAAACAATAACAACGATTCAACAAATTAAGAATGATCCATTAAGTTTCATTCGCCACTCATATTACTACCGTTATATGGTACAAGAGCTAAGAACTTCCAACTACTTTATTGCATAGGACAATACCGAAAAATATCGGATCCGGGAAAAACCAGATGTAAATCGGATTATTAGCGATGTCGTCAACCGTACATCCCGATCAAAGAATCGAGATCAGGAAAGAATGAGAAAAATACCTAACTCTGGATTGAAATTGGTGAAATTATTTCAAATCATGGGTCAAAATAAAAGAACAAATTAAATTCCGATCAAGGAATGTGGGACGATGTAAATATAAAAACAAGTAAAAAAAAAAAGACAAGGAGACAAAAAGAAGAAAGCGAAGCCAGTGACATACTTCTGTCGTCATCTGACCGATTTTTCTATAATGAAATGGACTCTCTTGCCTGTAAAATAAATAAGATTTTGTTGATTTAACAAGTTGTTGTTTTATTACAAAAAACCACGGTCAAAAGAGTATACATTGGCTTACATTTCGTAAAAGTGCATCTATAAAATATATAGATGAAATATAAACTTTGTGCACATAGCATGGCACACTTTTCGCTACAATTTATATTACAATATTAATGTCTGGTTAATATTTTACGATAGTATGTATATCATTGCATGATGCCTCAGGGATATATCCTTGGACCTCTATTATTCCTAATATTCATAAATGATCTCCCCGACAAAATTGCCTCTGAAATGGGTATATATGCTGATGACACCACACTCTATAACAGGCACGACAGGAAAACAAATGAACACATATCTGAAGAAATGGCAGAAACACTAGAGAATGACCTCTAATCTGTAGTGGAATGGGGACAGAAATGGATGGTCACATTTAATACTGCCAAGATTAAACTTGTATCCTTCAATAATTACAAGAAACCTTCTCTCCCACTAATAGTAGAGGTCAATGGCTCTTTATCTGAAAGTATATCTTTTAAACTCCTCGGCTTAACGTTCACAGGAAACATGAGTTGGAACAATTACATTGAAAGCATTGCCAGGACCGCTGCGGAAAAGGTAGGTTCTCTCTACCGTGCTAGAAATCTACTAACGCCCGAAAGTATCCTGTACATATATAAGGCCACCATGTATGGAGTATTGTTGTCATATTTGGGCTGGTGCATCTGCTACTAATTTCCAAGTCGCCAATCTGATAGGTCCTGAATTGTCATCTAAGTTTCAGTCTCTGTCCCATCGACGAAATGTTGCGTCCCTTTGACTTTTTTTACAAGTATTTT
This sequence comes from Euprymna scolopes, assembly GCF_053919585.1. Taxonomy (NCBI): domain Eukaryota; kingdom Metazoa; phylum Mollusca; class Cephalopoda; order Sepiida; family Sepiolidae; genus Euprymna; species Euprymna scolopes. The sequence continues at coordinate 117,359,259 of NC_136502.1, forward strand.
AATGGTGAATGCTCTGACGAACTGCAAGCACTTGTGCGCCCACAACGTAAACACCCTCGACAAACCCGACAGACAGCTAAATCCCATCCCCACACAGTAGAGATCCCTAGATGTAAAAGATCTTTCTACTCCATTAGTTTCTTCCCCAGAACCGCTAGACTTTGGAATTCCATTCTAGGTCCCTGCTTCCCCAACTGTACTGACATGCAGAAGTTCAAGTGTAACGTGAACCGACATCTTGCTGCCCAACTCCCTACATAATAACTCAGTAGCTGGTGCTCCTGATAGTAGCCTCCTACATCAAAGTGTTAATGTGCCTTGTTTGGGGTGAAAATGTAATTAAAAAAATTTAAATAAAATAAACTTTGTGCACAAAACAGGGCACACTTTTCGTTACAATTTATATTATCATATTAATGGCCGGTTAATATTTTACGATAGTATTTATATCATTTCAGAATACCACAAAAATAATAAGCATACAATGTTTGTCTTTTGTAACTCACTATTTATAGTCCAGGCAGTTCGTTTTAATTGCGATCGGGAGTTGAATCGGCTACGTTTTTATTACTTGCTTCTTTATGTTCTTTCACACAGTGAAACACTTGTTTTGCTGTCAAAGAATTTATCGTTTTACATACTTTTCTTACGGATGATATTTTTAGAATTCACCTCAAAATCTGCGCAGATAACAACTTAATCAGCATTTGAAATACCACTTTTTGAACAGGCATCTTAAAAAAAGGTAAAATATATCTTGGAGGTCGTATACGCACAGTTAAGTATCTTTTAAACACATACCTATTCAGATGACGTAGATGATCAACACTTATCGAAAAAAAGATGTAATCCTATGAGATATTTCTGTTGATTGGAGATGATCTACGCGTAATTCGAACTATTAATGTATTAATTGGATTCATCGTATTACTTTTTCTCATCTTGTTTTTTTTTCATAAAGATTCACTTGATGAAATCACCCTTATTATTAAAAATACTGTTCCTATTTTGGACGCTATTTTCACATTTCGGCCGATAACATCTCAGACATTCTTCACGTGTATTTTGCTGGACTTAGGATCTTTCTGTCGAACTAGAATATCTGTTAGCAATCTAGAACAGAACTCTTTATTTAATTCACGAAGGTAGCTTATTCTCATTCTATCAGCCATGACCGGAGGAGTAGAAAGTGGATCTAAGGTTACTTTTAATGCATATCTTTACATCATCAACGTTCTAATACCCATCTGGCATCAATTAAAATGAATGGCTCTCGTCTTGAGGAGGCCACAAGTTTTGACGAGCTTCTGGGTTTGACCTTTACTCCTGATCTTAAATGGAACTCGTACATCAAATCTGTTGCCAAGGCCGCTGGAAAAATGGTCGGATCCTTCTATCGATCCAGTAGATATCCCAATGATACAATTCTCTAATTATATAAGAGCCAGGTACGTCCAAGGATGGAATACTGTTGTCACATCTGGGCAGGGGCTGCTAGAAAGGACTTGTCCTGCCTTGATAGAGTTCAAAATAGACTCCGTAGCCTTGTAGGAGATGCCCTGTTCTCTTCTCTGCAATCTCTAGTTCACAGAAGAGATGTTGCGAGGTTGTCTCTGCTTTATCGTTATTTTCATGAAAGTGTTCGACTGAGCTTCAGTCTATGGTCTCCCCTCGCCAAAATTTCACAAAAAAACACTTGTCTAGCTGAAAACCCTATTAATAATCCCCCCACTCTTTATCTGTGCCTAAACCTAAACGTAGATTCCATGAACAAAGCTTCTTTCTTAGAACTGCACGCCTGTGGAATTGTCTTCCGTTTTCCTGCTTTCCAGCTGACTACAATATGGTTGTCTTTAATCTAACGTAAACTACTTCTTGATTAACAAATTTACCGAATTTCTATTTACTAACGATTACTATATTGTCCAATTTCGACTGTACATTCTTTTACCTTATCCTCGAGTGGCCTCTTGGCCTTGATAAGTGGTGATGCCTATGTAAAAAAAAGGTTCAGTTTCGTCATCCTCATAACTCCCGTTTCCCTAATATTTCCTTTAAACCCTTGCATTCTATTAGCAATGTTTCTGACAAAGGAGAAAGAATTGTTGCTTTGTGGGTCTGAACCTATTGATTTTATTCTTATCCTTTGAACCCATTGATTTTATTCTGATCGTTTTTAGCTTGAAGTAGTATTTTTATAACTCCTTACATCAAGTGGGTACATACCTTGTCTGGAGAGATTTCAATAAAGAATGGTATTCTTAGTATCACCTGTACTGAAAATTGAGCCTTCAACTTCGAGAACTAATTTTTACTTTACCATCTTATCTGTTACATCAGAGGTCCTTGGTGAGTTGGTCACGTGGCGTTGTTTTGGCTTCAAATGTATCTAATACGTATTTTATTTTATTCAAACTCAATCAACGCTTCTATCAAGGAACACAAGCGCCTAACGTGATTACCGCGTGACTAATGCACCGTTCCGACATTTGAAAAAAACTACCGTGAAAAACAACAACATGGAAAAAAAAAAGAAAGAAATACCGAGGATGAAGTGTACGTATTTTTTTTTTACCTAATATATATATATATATATATATATATATATATATATATATATATATATATATATATATATATATACTAGCAAAAGTACCCGTCGTTGACTGGGTTCAAAAACAGCCTACACAAAATGGATTTATGAAAGTATGATAGGTTATGAAAAGGAAGGGTTGTAAAGAGATAGCTTCGAATTTGGGGATATCAAAACCAAAGCAAAATACGATGAAAGTAAAATAAAATAGATATACCCCATAATTTATTATACCATACCTATTCACACTGAAACACTTATCACTGTGTATCTATATTAAAAAGACCTTGTTAAACTTTGTAACATATTTCCATTCTATGGAGGTCAGACGCGAACGAACACCCCATAATTTTATTATACCATATTTCTTCAAACTGAAACATTACGCAGATAGACATGAAAAGTCTTTATTAAAGTTTGTGCCTATTTCCATTCTATGGATATATATATATATATATATATATATATATATATATATATATATATATATATATATATATATATATATATGACACTTTCGTCACCTTCAAATCTCGCGACGAAGTAAGCGATTTTTTCCTGAATTTGAATAGTCTCTATTCTACACTCAAATTCACTATAGAGGAAAATGCCTCTTTACTCTTTTTGGACGTCCTTGTAGACACACAAAGAGCATCGCTAATGGTAATTCGTGTATCATAACTTCTCAATATGCTCAACTCAAGATGAGGAGCAATGTAGTCATCCATATACAGTTTTGTTTCGCTGTTTCACAGCGCATCATATATATATATACATATATATATATATATATATATATATATATATATATATATATATATATATATATATATATATGACTAATAGTTCGGGGTTCGAGCGTTAATATAGTCAAACTACGCCAATAAGCAGTAGACCAGTGAAACATGTTTACATAAAAGACTGTTTTTAAAAAAGTAGAATAAAAATAAATAATGTGCATCTTTATTTGTTTACGTTCTAAAAATAGTAACGATATTTCTTAGGAAAAACTAATTCCTTGATCTCCTTGGTAGGAGACGCTAATGCCGAATATTTCATTATCGCTAAAATCAACAACTTGAAAAGCGATAAAAATAGCTATCATTATCGGCATGGGCCCCGTAGCGTAACAGTATACACACTCAACTATAAAACCTATAGTTCGATGTTCAAGCCGTAATACAGCCAAGCTTCGCTGAAACACGTGTACAGAGAGTACTGTTTTAAAAAAAGCAGCATAATAATGATAATATATATATATATATATATATATATATATATATATATATATATACATATATATACATATATATATATACATATATATATATATATATATATATATATATATATATATATATATATATATATATATATAAGTTGACTCATGTCCAGGTTACCGAAATATAAAATTTCAAGTGTTTAGACCTAAACTTGGCGGAGGAGTTTGGTAGAGTCTGCAAACGTTAACTCTTTCAACTTTGACCTCTTGGCAGCCAATTTTTGCCTAAAACTGATATAATGCTTATTGCATAACTACATAACCTTTATGTAAAATTTCAAATGTCTAGACCCAAAATTGGCTGAATAGTTTGACAGAGACCGCAAAGGTCAAATCTTGTGTACTTTGACCCCTTGGCAGCCAAATCTTCGACCAGAAACCAATTAAAAAGCTTGCCCTATCTCTGAATACTATTTATGTAAAATTGCAAATGTTTAGACAAAAAACTGGTTGAGAGGTCATATTTTTTAAAAACTTTGACCCCAATTTTGACCTCTTAACATTTATTGTTTTGGGTTCAAATCAAGTTAAAAAGTTTGATCGATGTCTAAGTAACGTACATGTCAAATTTCAAGTGTTTAAACCCAAAATTGGCGGAGAAGTTTGGCAGAGTTCTCAAAGGTAAAATCGTTGAAATTTGAGCACTCGTCAGCAAAATTTCTGGCCGAAAAGGGATTAAAATATTTTTTTAATGTTAAATCTCGAGTCTGAAGAATAAAAATGGGTAATTTGCTAGGAAAATGTACACGCGCACACAGACAGACACACAGACAGACACACAGACAGACATTTTCACTTATATAGATATATAGACATTCCTCCTCAGAAATTACCAAAGAATGTTATTTTTTGCAAATTTACAATTGAAAACCTAAGCAAAAGTGGTAAAATTGAGAGAAGATTGGATGCACAGCAGGAAAAGAATATGATGAAAAGTGGGGATCGCATATTTATGAATATCACAATGTGTTTGGTGAGAAAAAAAAACGACAAAAAACAAAACAAAACGTGCTAAACAATGCACAAAGAAGTAAACAGTTAAAAAATTGTTTTTGACTTTTGACCTAGACAGATCAGCGTCGCTGACAGGGTTGGATAAAAAAAAAACTCGAAGAGTTGGATGGAAAACTGAAATCTATTGCCAATATTTTTATGTTCAAGGTGTGAAAAAAGGAAGCGTGCCGTATTGATAATGAAGGTATGGTTGATATTGAAGAAAACAAAATATTGTTTTTATATTATGGAACAATAGATTCGTAGGTATTTTTTAAAATTACAATCTACCATGAGGTTGTTTTCACGAATAAAGATTTCACTTAAGGTAGGTGATGTATATATATATATATATATATATATATATATATATATATATATATATATATATATATATATATATATATTCAGGTTTGAGGTGTTCAAAAGTCAGAACTAATGAAGACAACGAGGTTGTTAAATAGTGCTCAATAAAAAGAGTAAAATATTTTTATTATATGGGTTAAACAGTTACATATGATCGCTACAAATAGCCATCTGTTTCAGTAAAAGAGACTTCATCAGGCGACCCGGACCATCTCGACGCCAAAAAGAAAAAAAAATCTTTTTGGCGTTGAGAGGTTTCAGGTCGCCTGATGAAGTATCTTTGACTGAAACAGATGGCTATTTGTAGCGACCATATGTAACTGTTTACCCCAATTAATAATGATAAAATAATAATAATAATAATAATAATAATATATATATATATATGTAAAAGTGGAAAATTCTGTTTGTCTGTCTTACGTATTTATGATTATAGAGGCAATGCTCTATCGATTATTATGCGTTGGAAACAATGCTTAGATAAGCTGAGAGCTTATATAGCAGCTGTTATTCCTAAATGGTCACCCCTTTTAGTATTGACCAGGCTCAATGTCGCTTAACTTCGGTGATCTAACGGGAACCGGTGCATCAAACGTGATTTTGCCGACATGTTCATACGTATTTTAATATTCTCAATCCCTTTTTATAAGACGAGTCTGATTGTCTAAGATGCATTGCTAAAAAAGTAAATAAAATATTTTAAAGTAGCTTCGCTGTTGCATTGCGGTAAAATACATAATTGCTACCCAACTTTCTCGTTGGTGCTCTCCCTTCACGGTCTTTCCATCCTCATTGACCCTTCATGGGTTTGTTGTAGTGCCAGCCGAGACTGTTTTAACCACATGCATGTATGTTTTCTCTGAATATGTATTTTGTGTGTGTGTGTGTGTGTGTGCGTGTGTGCGAATATCTGATTAAATTTCTAAAAGGTCTCTCTTCTCTTATGCTTTTCATATATGTTTTGTTCTTTTCCTATTTAAAATAATCTGCAGCAGGCTATGTCGGTTGGTTTCCTCATTTGAAGGTTTTTCTTTGAATTTCCGCAGTTTCAATAATAAAATTGCGTTGTGTGATCTAATTTACCCCTTTGATTCTATTTTCTTCCTCGCTTTTCTTTTTCCAAATTCCTGATGCTCCTAATTAATAATAGACATTATGGTGATTGTCACATGCTTCAAATTTCATTTTAGTTCTCTGGCGATTCCTGGACTTTGGTCCGTTTTGTTTTCCCGCCTTCTTCATCTTTACGAAACCTACGATTTGGTATATTTTTTTTTGTTGATTATTGCTTCTGCTTGGTTTTAGATGCATTAAAGTAACCAGCCACTCCTTTCCCTATTGTACCACGTGCTCAAGATCAGAGGAGTGCGAATCGGAGAGAACTTGGTCGTTTACTGACTTAGATGTGCTACCATAGATGGTTGTGTCATCAGCATAAATGTCTACAAATGATGTAAGGATGGTATTTGGGAGATCATTAATGCAGATCAGGAAGAGTGTTGGGCCTGATGGACCTCTGAGGGACTCCAGCATTAATACTGTGAGCTTCTGATTTTTGCCCCTCAACTACTACTCTTATGAACATATCAGAGAGAAATGATTTAATAATTGAGAAGACATTTCCAGGTATACCATAGCTGGAGATCTTGTGAAATAAACGTTTATGCCATACCCTATCAAAGGCCTTTGATCTGTTGAGAGCAATTGCCCTAGAAATGTTGCCTCCGTCGAGAGATTCGCTAATCCTATGAGATATAACTGTAAGCACTTCTGCTGTAGATCTAACAGAACGGAAACCATATTGCGTGTCACTAAGAAGGTTATTTTTGCTGAGATGGTTGATTACTTCTCTATTTAACACAGATTCCAGCAACTTACTCATGACGCACAGAAGACTTATTGGTCTGTACTGAGAGAGGGATGAGCGATCACCTGAATTCTTAAATACAGGGCATACTGATGAGATTTTCCAGGGTGATGGGAAGCAATTCTCCTTAAGACAACGTTTAAACAGTTTTTTTTTTAAGTATGGGCGCTAGTTCTGGGTGAAGTTTTTTTTTTAGTACTATAATTGGAATATCGCCAGGGCCGGTTGCTTTACTGGAATCAAGGTTTTTGATTAGCTTGGCAACATCACGTACAGATATTTGTATATCACATAGCGTGTTTTCTGATACAGGAGGAAATATTGAAGGTGGCAGCCATGGTCGCAAAGGGTACAATTAACTGTAAGGTTCTTGGCAAAGACTTAGGCTTTGTCTGATGCTGACGATATTATGTCATGTCCATTGATGATAATTAGGATAGAGCACACGCTTCTGTTCAGGATTCTGTTTGCTATTTGCCAAAACTGGTGGGAACCAAGCCGCTTCACAGCTACTTTGGACTTAACGGACCGAGCATACAACTTTCTTGCGTTCTTTATTACTTTTTACAATGGTTGCTGGCAGTCCTGAAATCGGCTTTAGTCTCCATACATCTATTACTTTGGAAGCAATGGTAAAGGTGATTTCTCTTCGCAATGGCAGCAGCACATTCTGGAGATAACCATGGCTGGCTGTTAGGTTTTTGCTGGAACTTTTTCGAGGGTATGAAGCGGTCTATACCTACAATTAACCATTCCGTCAGGTCTGATACTCTAGAGGGCACATCCTTTTTAAACATGAAACGCAGATGTAGATCTGATATAAATGTACGAAAGCTATCCCAGTCAGCCATAGTGTATCGATATACTGTACGATGGAGAGGTACGTCTGAGGACTTATTACATTTCATTTTTATCTTAATTGATACCACAGAGTGGTCGGAAGATCCAAGAGGAGACAGAACGGAAACTGAACATAGTTCAGGACAATTTGTGAGAAAAAAGGTCTAGGAGACTCGCTTACTGGCTGTCATTGTCGGGCACACGGGTGGGTTCGGGAACAATCTGAGTGAGGTCATAAGCAATGGAGAAATCATGAGAGAACCTCCCCTCACCATCGGTCTTGTTTGAGTGGGTCAACCATTCCACATTGTGAACATTGAAGTCTCAAGATACATACATGTATGTTAGCTGGAGGATAAGCAGATAGGACGTGGTCAATTTTCTCAGATATGCTTTTAAAGATATACATTTAAAGACAAAACTAAATAAACCAGTAAATGTAGACTCAATTGACAAAGAAACGAAACAGTAAATAAGTGAATGCATCAAACTAACTTAAAAGAGACGCAAAAAGCTTTCCACTGAAAATTATGTACATGTTTTCACTTTGAACAAGCATACAAATGGTACATAAACTAATCAGAGAAAAAAAAAGAAAAATACAATATCTTCAGGGGTAGAAAAACTTATTAAAGCAAGGAAATCAAACAATAATCAACAAAAAAAAATATACCAAATCGTAGGTTTCGTAAAGATGAAGAAGGCGGGAAAACAAAACGGACCAAAGTCCAGGAATCGCCAGAGAACTAAAATGAAATTTGAAGCATGTGACAATCACCATAATGCCTATTACTAATTAGGAGCATCAGGAATTTGGAAAAAGAAAAGCGAGGAAGAAAATAGAATCAAAGGGGTAAATTAGATCACACAACGCAATTTATGAATCTCTTTACATCATCAACGTTCTGATCCACACCTGACATCAATTGAAATGAATGGCTCTCGTCCTGGGGAGGCCTCATGTTTTGACAAGCTTCTGCGCTTGACCTGTACTCCTGATCTTAAATGGAACATGTACATCAAATCTGTTGGCAAAGCCGCTGGAAAAATGGTGGGATCCTGTTATCAATCCAGTAGATATGTCACTGCTGATACAATTCTCTATCTATATAAGAATCAAGTACGTCTAAGGATGGAGTACTGTTTCAAAATAGACTTCGTAACATCGTAGGAGATGTCCTTTTCTCTTCCCTGCAACCTCTATCTCACAAAAGAGATGTTGCGAGTTTGTCTCTGCTGTATCATTATTTTCATGGCAAGTGAGCTTCAATCTATGGTCCCCCCCCTCGCCAAACTTTCACAAGAAACACTCGTCTAGCTGAAAACACTATCAATAATTCCCCACACTCTTTATCTGTGCCTAAACCTAAACGTAGACTCCATGAACAAAGCTTCTTTCTTAGAACTGCGCGCCGGTGGAACTATCTTCCGTTTTCTTGCTTTCCAGGTGACTACAATAAGGTTGTCTTCAAATCCAACGTAAACAAGTTCTTGATTAGTCGTTCCCTTTTAAGTTAACAAATTTAGGGAATTTCCATTACTAACGATTACTATATAGTCCAATTGACTACTGTACACTCTTAACCCTTATCCTCGAGTCATCTCTAGGCCTTGATAAGTGATTATGCCTATGTAAAAATGCATGCTAGCCTAGCTGTATCAGAAAAGTTAATATTTATGGTATATTTAATGTAAAAGTAAAAGCAGTCTTGGCTTATGAATATGTTTCGATGTAGTAATATGTATAGAGGGACGCCATGTTTGTAAATCTACGGAGCGTTCGTTTTTGTAGGAAGATTTACATTCTAGAATGAACGAATAGTTTTCAGCCAATTAAATTTGGCCGAATGCGTGTAAGGAGAAATCATTATTTTCGGAATCGGGAAATGGAAAGATTATATTACGTATATAAGTATATGAGACAGATAATGGGGCAACCTCAGATCTGTCCAGAATGCAGAATAGCTCCTGGTATTGACTAGGAGCGGTAGGAGCACCTTTTATTTGGAAAGAAAAATAGCAACTATTTACACTATAGATGGTTGCGACTGTGATGATCTCGCTATTATGATGTAATGTATGATTTTACTATAACGATTAAATGTGTGTAAGATGGCCTCCAACAGTTACATAATATAATGGCTTATAGCCTAGACATAATAAATTGATATGTGGCATCTGTTAGAGAAAAAACGGAATTTCTGCAATCAAATTATTAAATATGGAGATACTTATTTGTTATTATTATTTATAATTATTTTTTAAATATTATTTGTTATTATTATTATTTATTATTAATAATTGCTAGTATACATTATATTTATTATTATTTTTTACTATTCTTATTGTTGTTATTATCAATATGATAATTATAATTATTGTTGCTGCTGATGTTTTGGTGTTAGTGGTGGTGAGTGTCACATGCAACGTTGGTATTTCTTTTCCCCTTTTTTCGTATTCTTTTAGAACTCAGCGTGTATGTATGGAGGCGAAAAGGTTATGTTTCCATTTCTATGAGCAAACATTACAATGAAGTCGTGTTTGTATGTAACGAAATACAAAATGTCTCCACTATTTCGTTCACTTTACAAAGAATCGAATGCCTTCTCAAAAAATAACCATGAGTTTATACATAGCATTCTATCATGCTATTCATAACGACTTTGTGGGAAGTTATAGATATTTTAGAAACAATAACCAAGCTTAGTGTAGGTGCATTACGTCCCGTTGTTTCTTTGACTTTATGATATACTAGCAGGCCACCAGGCGTTGACCGGTCGTAGAATACGCTTAAATATGATATTTGAATTCATGCAGATTTTTTTATTTATTATATAGCGTCAAATTTCTATTGATTATTATATTGTACCCAATATATTCGATACCCCCATTCACTCTCGAAAGACAAAGGTTACGCCGCGTAGGGGTGGATGCACATGCAACTGAGAGACAATCGTTGCACAATATCCAACCACACTTCTTCTGAATCTGCACTATTTGAGCCCAGTGGCAAGGAGAAGTCCTGGACGACTGGAACACATGCCGAGGTAAGCCGAGAGCACATAAAACACCTGGAAGTCCAAAATGTCACCCATTTTTACTGTCTAATATACAGTGACAAATATAACAGTTTAAATAATATGACTTAGATGCTATCAACTAGAATCGAAACCAAAGCATTTAGTTCTCTAGCGTCATTCGTTACCATATGACCTAAGGATATATAGATATCAAAACTTAAAAATAACACAGAGTTAAACGTTTAAATGTACGTTTGTGCATGCGTGTAAGCTACAAATTAAGTACACTTACGCCTGCCAAGTTCCAATTTTTAAATTTTGATTCCTTAGCAGCCTCTTTTTTATGGCTAACAACCAAACCGACTTCGTTCCATATATCAAGTTTAAAGTATTTAGACCAAAAAATTGACTGAGTCGTTTAGTAGAGACGGTTCCACACACTCAGACAAGGCCACATTTATCTATATCCTAGAATGGCGTCCGGCGTTGCCATGTCGTAAAATACGCATAAATTTTAAATTCATGCAGATTTCGTATTTATTATCATAGACCTAATTATCTATCGATTATTATCCAATAAATAATAGCACTTCCAAAAGTGTTATTAAAAGCCACCTTCAAGAATCGAAACCAAAACATTTAGCGATCCAGCGTTAGTCGCTATTTATTTCTCCAGCGACATTTCCTTTTGAACTATAGGCTGATAGATATGTCAGGACACTTGTTGGAAGTATATGCATGTACATGTGCATCCTATGCATGTTTGGCCGCGTTCTGACATCTGAAGATGTATTTATAATTGTATTGGTAGGGAAGCTTGAGATTGAATGATGATCAATGAATGCTCCACACTTCCAATATTTTATTGTCATCGAATTCGATGAAATCGCTCATTCTCCAACCAAAAAGATTAATTGCCTGCTCCTAGACAGGGTTCAAAAGAGAGATCGCCAATCTGATAGATCCTGAACTGTCACCTTAACTTCAGCCTCTGTCCCATCGACGAAATGTTGCATCCCTCTGTCTGTTCTACAAGTACTTTAACGGTGCTTGCTCTGACGAACTACAAGCACTTGTACCCCCTCGACATAAATATCCCCGAAAAACCCGCAAGCAGCTAAATCCCACCCCTTCACAGTAGGGATCCCTAGATGTAAAAGAGACCTCTACTCCAATAGTTTCTTCCCCAGAACCGCTAGACTTTGGAATTCCCTTCCGGGTCCCTGCTTCCCCAACTATACTGACATGCAGAAGTTAAAGTGTAACGTGAACCGACATCTTGCTGCCCAACTCCCTACATAGTACCCCTGCAGCTCATGTCCCTGATAGTAGCCCCCGACATCAAAGTGGCAACGTGCCTTGTTTGGGGTGAAAATGTAATTTAAAAAACATCGAGGATCCGCCGCGCTGCATCGGGAGGAAGCTTCATATACCTCCTCCCAGTGTAATCTAAATTGCTCTGTAGAAAACGTACTGTTGATTTTATATAATTACTTTATAAAATGTCTTGGATTAAAGTTTAAACTACAAAAGTCAAGTATCATGAATCAATTGTACTCTAAACAGAAACATTCATTTCGAACGCGCCCATATCTTAACAAAGAATCTACGATTGATTTTATACACCGGCCCCTTCTGCTTGTATGGTGATAAAAGTTATCAGATGCATTTGTGGTGTTAGGCTGTATGTTTACTTTGGTTAAAATCGGACTGTTTCTTCTTTGGTATCAGATTTTTTCGATTAACAATATTCAGTACTTATTGGGTGCATTATATTACAAAACCTATGTAAAAACACTTCCAGACACAGAAAGTATATTTTCGTGAAATTAAAAAAAAAAAAAAAAAAAAATCTTCGGACATTTTAATATTACATTTTAAGGAATTTATTTTAATATAGTTAAAACAGATAGAAAATTAATCCTGCATTTTGAATGAGAAATATATTTAATCAACACATGTTTTGATAAAACGCATATTTATCAAAGCAAAATATTAGATATTTTAGACAGAAAAATCATCAACATGCAGCAAATACAAGTTTATTAACCTATGAATATCGTGTTCATTATATTTCAAATATAAAACTGATCTAAACGAGATCAATTAATAAATATTAATAAATAC
>NC_136502.1:117374846-117417346 GCF_053919585.1 Euprymna scolopes
ATCATTTTATGTTGTTAAACGAATTCGTGTGCAGTAAAAACTGTGCAATGAGGCGAAGTGTGATGTTGAGCTTTCCTCGTCAATCATACAATAAAACCTACCCTAACACAAACCCCACCTTAGCGCACACATCCCTACGGATCAACACGCATTATCTTAAGCGTTTCAATTAAATGTTTAAAATAATGCGACCCCAATTAACAGACGAAAGATTACTATCCTCTTCTTATACACTTAAGATGTCTGGATTTGATCTCTAAATCTCTCGAAAAGTTATTATTTTGAAGAAGTACGAGTAAGAGAAGAAGGCAAAGTAATATTAGTCGTCGTCGTTGTTGTTGTATAATAATGATAATAATAATAATAATAATAATAATAATAATAATAATAATAATAATAAGAAGAAGAAGAAGAAGAAGAAGAAGAAAAAAAGAAAAAGAAAAAGAAGTACAAGAAGAAAAAACAGGAAAAAAAAAACAGAACAAGAAGAAGGAATAAAAAAATTACGAAATCGAAGTAAAGAATAAAAAGATCAATAAGAATGATACTCAAGTCAAAATGGTTTCAGAAACAAGACAAGAAAAGGTCATCGTTAAAATAAATTAAGCAAAGACGCAAGAATAAAAGTAATAAGAATGGAGAATATTTTTATTTAAATAAATAAACAAGGAAGAAGAAGAAGGCGATTAAACAGTAGAATATCATTGCTAAAATAGAGAAAAGCAGAATAAGGAGAACAAAAAATTAAAAACAAAACATAAGCCACCATTGTCTTGTGCTTCTAGTATTCTTACCACATTTTTCACTCTTGGCCAGTTTACAAAAAACGTTTCTCACATAATAGGTTAGAAGTGTTGAAAATTATCAACGTAGATTTAGTTTTTAATACCGTGAAAATTGCAAGAATTGTTTCTCTTCGACTATTGGGTATTTTTCATCTTTCTTCATTAAGAACTGTAATTGCATGACGAAAATGGTGTATTTATAACTAGCGCTATGACATCAGCATATTCTTTTCATTGTTTTGATTCTCGAGTATATATCCGACACAGTTAATTAACCGAGAACTACATCACTCTATATAAAAGCATATAAGATATCAACGAATACACAATTGAGAGTCAAGAAAATGAAAAGAATATGCTGTTGTCTCAGTCCTATTTATAATTACTGATTAGAAACTTGTCTGAGCACATTTGGATTCCACACGAGTTAAATAAATCACTGATGAAAATGGGTTCTTCTTTATCTCATTCTTATTGCTTGTGTTCGCTTCTAGCGTTCCAGCACGTCTCTCCCTCTCCCTCTCGAATCTCGGATACTAACTTACTAAACATCCTGATTAAGTGACTGTTACGTCATACTCTAAATAACACGTATCCTTTACTCATCAGCTGTCAGTTCTAATATTCCAACCGGATTGTTTAACTATTTCTCTCAGCTAAAATTCACAAATTATAAACATATTCCTATTTTTAAGAATTCCAGAAAGAATGTTTATTCTTGTTAAAATTCCTATCTAACTATTTTTTTTCCAAATCATAATTCTTAACATACCAAATTATATTTTGGTCTGACCCTGACAACTGGTAAAGAGCTCAGAAGTGCTCTTTACAACTGTTATACATATTATGAAATTATTATGTTCTACAAAATATATTGAAAAAAGAAGCACAAAGATGAAACTAACTTACTCGATGTTCTTATTTTTAATTAGCAGGGTAACCTGAGGTTGCTCGGGATTGAAGGAGGATAAACGAATGTTCCACTCTTCTAAATCGGTGAAATCGCTCACTATTCGATGAAATCAATCGATTTCTTAGTGAAGTCGAGCGCCCACAGCGGTTGGGGATAGGAGAGCTCACATATGTCCCCGCAGTGACTTAGTCTACAATATATTATAGTCTAAATTGCACTGTAGAGAACTTGCTGTTGATTTTTATCAAATAATTTTTATATAATGACTTGAATTAAAGTTTAAATTAGAATGGTTCAACTCTAACAGCAAAATATATCCATACATTTTGAACGCGCCCCTGTCCTATCAAAGAACCTGCTGTTGATTTTATACGCCAGAGTTTTCTACTTGCGCGGTTATAAAACTTGCAAAATGCATGTGATGTTAAACTGCATAAAAGTGTTAACTTTGTTTAAAATCAAACTGTTCCTTCTTTGATTGGATTTTTTTTCTATTATCGATGTTATATATTTATCAAAGGTATTCCGATACAAAACCTATCTTAGAACACTCCC
Organism: Euprymna scolopes; assembly: GCF_053919585.1. Taxonomy (NCBI): domain Eukaryota; kingdom Metazoa; phylum Mollusca; class Cephalopoda; order Sepiida; family Sepiolidae; genus Euprymna; species Euprymna scolopes. The sequence goes on from NC_136502.1 coordinate 117,377,100, forward strand.
AGGTACATAATATCTACAAAATATCCAAGACCAAATCTGATCCACTAAATTAGTCATAAATTAATCGAAAGAAAATTTTATAAAGATTAATACAAAGTACGTCACTCTGGCTATTTTTATAAGAATTATCCAGAATAAAAGTAGAATTGTTCTTGTTATCTCTCTATATGTAAAACATAATGTTTTTGTGTGTGTTTGATGCATGTGCGTTCCCTATCAAAAATCGACACAAAATCTAAAAATTTATTCTAATGCAATATTTAGCAGGGTAGAAATTGGGATTGTTCTCTGACTACGTATACCCTGAGATATCTACGAAGATATAATCCCTTAAAACTTGAAATATATTTTATTTTTACGAAATTTGAATCATAAACAAAATTTTACGGAGAAGAGAATGGAAGTGGTCCCGAATCTGTCTTCTAACCAAAGGAAGTTATGGGTGTTGAATTTCCGTCAGATTTCAAATATCTCCAATTCTGATGAAATTCATATCACATATATACAATTCTCAGGAGAAGATAATGAGAGTGTCTACAACGCTCTATGTGTGGAATATTTAAGTACTCTCACCTTTCAAACCTTTCAAACGTAGTCTCATTAAAAATCCAAACGCATACACCCGAATTCAATGAAATTCAAACCATACTAATTCAGAGAGTTTTCGAACACTTTTATTTCTTCCGATTATATAAGGATGTGGCTAAACCCGAAGTAGCAGAATAAAAAAATAAAAACGTTGCTTATTACCGTCCAAGAAAATTGTACTTGTTATATTTACAAAGAAATTGTGCTTGTTGCTGCTACAAGAAAAAATTGCTTTTTACCGTTACAAGAAAAAGTTGCTTGTAACCGTTACAAAGAAGTGTGCTCGTTACCGTGACAAAAATGATTGCTTGCTACTGTTGCAAGAACTAATTGCCTTGTTACCGTTACAACAAAAATTGCCTGTCATCATTAAGAAAACCAGATTGCTTGTTACTGTTACAAGAAAAATGTGTTTGCTACCGTTACAAGAAAACTGATCTTGTTACAGTTAGAAGACAATTGTGCATGTTACTTAAAAAAAAAGATTGCTTGATACCTTTACAAGAACATTGTGCTAGTTACCGTACATGAAAATATTGCTTGTTACCTTTACAAGAAAATTATGATTATTATCATTATAATAAAAAAATTGTTTGTTATCGTTACAAGAAAACATTAGCAGTTTTAACGTGTTTCCTTCCTTTCCCACCTCTTTATTCGTCGGTAAGATAATTCCGAAAAAATATCCCTAGTAGTAAAAACACGCTGGATACGAAATAAAATAAAAAAGAATAACGAAAATATTGAAAGCTTTATTTACCAACAGGATTGCATAATGGTGTTATTTTCTCTCAATCACTTGATGAAGCCGAAAATAGCACTAGAGCAGTTTTGAAAGTTCTTAAACTATTTTAAAAATCTTGTTAGGCATTTGCACTTGTTAATAAATTATTGTTATAATATTCATCTGTGATTATTATTATTATTATTATTATTATTATTATTATTATTGTTATTATTGGTATTATTATTGTTATTATTATTGTTATTATTATTACTGTAATTATCATTACTATTGTTATTATTATTATTGTTATTATTACTATTATTGTCACAATAATTATTATTATTAATATTATTATTTTTATTGTTATTATTATCATTATCATTATTTTATTGTTACTATTATCATTATTATTAATATTATTGGTGTTATTATTATTTTTGTTATTATTATTATTATTATGGCTATTTTTATTATTATTATTTTATTTGTTATTATTATTATAATTGTTATTATTGTTATTTTTATTGTTATTTTTATTGTTATTATTATTGTTATTATTGTTATTATTATTATTGTTATTATTATTATTTTTTTTTTACAAAGGCATCACCACATTATCAAGGCCCAGAGGCCACTCAAGGATAAGGGTTAAAGAGTGTACAGTAGAAGTTGGTCAATATAGTAATCATTAGTAATGAAAATTTGGTAAATTTAATAACTTATATGGAACGGCTCATCAAGAACTTATTTACTTTAGACTTGAACACAACCATATTGTAGTCAGCCGGAAAGCAGGAAAACGGAAGACAATTCCACAGGCGTGCAGTTCTAAGAAAGAAGCTTTGTTCATGGAATCTACGTTTAGGTTTAGGCACAGATAAAGAGTGGGGGAAATTATTGATAGTGTTTACAGCTAAATGAGTGTTTCTTGTGAAAGTTTGGCGAGGGGGACCATAGATTGAAGCTCAGTTGAACACTTTCCATGAAAATAACGATACATCAGAGACAAACTCGCAACATCTCTTCTGTGAGATAGAGGTTGCAAGGAGGAGAAAAGGACATCTCCTACGAGGCTACGAAGCCTATTTTGAACTCTATCAAGGCAGGACAAGTCCTTTCTAGCAGCTCCTGCCCAGATGTGGCAACAGTATTCCATCCTTGGACGTACCTGGCTCTTATATAGATAGAGAATAGCATCAGCAGTGAGATATCTACTGGATCGATAGAAAGATCCAACCATTTTTCCAGCGGCCTTGGCAACAGATTTGATATACGTGTTCAATTTAAGATCAGGAGTAATGGTCAAGCCCAGAAGCTTGTCAAAACTTGAGGCCTCCTGAAGACGAGAGCCATTCATTTCAATTGATGACAAATGTGGATTAGAATGTTGATGATGTAAAGAGAGAAGCTTGGTTTTAGATGCATTAAAAGTAACCAGCCACTCCTTTCCCCATTGTACTACGTGCTCAAGATCAGAGGAGAGAGAATTGGAGAGAACTTGGTCGTTTACTGTCTTAGATGTGCTACCATAAATGGTAGTGTCGTCAGCATAAATGTCTACAAATGATGTAAGGATATGATTTGGAAGATCATTAATGTAGATCAGGAAAAGAGTTGGGCCCAGGATGGATCCCTGAGGGACACCGGCATTAATACTGTGAGCTTCTGATTTTTGCCCCTCAACTACTACTCTTATGAACCTATCAGAAAGAAATGATTTAATAATTGAGAAGACTTTTCCAGCTATACCATAGCTAGCGATCTTATGAAGTAAACCTTTATGCCATACCCTATCAAAGGCTTTAGATATGTCAAGAGCAATTGCCCTAGAAAGATTGCCACCGTCGAGAGATTTGCTAATCCTATGCGATATAACTGTAAGGACATCTGCTGTAGATCTAGCAGAACGGAAACCATATTGAGTGTCACTAAGAAGGTTATTTTTGTTGAGATGTTTGATTACTTCTGTATTTAACACAGATTCTAGCAACTTACTCATGACGCACAGGAGACTTATTGGCCTGTACTGAGAGGGGGATGAGCGATCACCTGAATTCTTAAATACAGGGCATACTGATGAGATTTTCCAGGGAGATGGGAAACTATTCTCCTTAAGACAACGTTTAAACAGTTTTGTAAGTATGGGCGCTAGTTCAGGTTGAAGTTTTTTGAGTACTATAATTGGAATACCATCAGGGCCAGTTGCTTTACTGGAATCAAGGTTTTTGATTAGCTTGGCAACATCACGTACAGATATACGTATATCACATAGCGTGTTTTCTGATACAGGAGGAAATATTGGGGGTTGGCGGTCTTGGTCGCAAAGGGTAGAATTAGCTGCAAAGTTCTTGACAAAGAGTTTGGCTTTGTCTGATGCTGACGAGATTACCTCAGGTCCATTGATAATAGTTGGGATGGAGCACACGCTTCTGTTCAGGATTCTGTTTGCTATTTGCCAAAATTGGTGGGAACCAAGCCGCTGCTCAGCTACTTTGGACTTAACAGATTGAGCATACAACTCTCTTGCGTTCCTTATTACTTTCTTACAATGGTTGCTGGCAGTCCTGAAAACGGCTTTAGTTTCCATACATCTATTACGTTTGAAGCAGTGGAAAAAGTGATTTCTGTGCGCAATGGCAGCGGCACATTCTGGAGAGAACCATGGCTGGCTGTTAGGTTTTTGCTGAAACTTTTTAGAGGGTATGAAATGGTCAATACCTACAATTAACCATTCAGTTAGGTCTAATACTATAGAGGACACATCCTTTTTAAACATGGAATGCAGAGGTAGATCAGATATAAATGTACGGAAGCTATCCCAGTCAGCCTTAGTGTATCGATATACTGTACGATGAAGAGGTACGTCTGGGGACTTATTACATTTCATTTTTATCTTAATTGATACAACAGAGTGGTCGGAAGATCCAAGAGGCGACAGAACAGAAACTGAACATAGTTCAGGGCAAGTTGTGAGAAAAAGGTCTAGTAGGCTCGCATACTGGGCGTCATTATCGGGCACACGGGTAGGTTCCTGAACAATCTGAATGAGGTCATAGGCAATGGAGAAATCATGACAGAACCTCCCATCATCGGTCTTGTTTGAGTGGGTCAACCATTCGACGTTGTGAACATTGAAGTCTCCACATACGTGAATGTTAGCTGAAGGATAAGTAGAAAGGACTTGGTCAATTTTCTCAGATATGCTTTGAAAGATAGTAACTCCGCTGTTGTGGGGGCGATAGAGAGTAAATATAAATGCAGTAGTGTGAGCTAAAGCAACCCGGAAGCACATATAGGGTAAGTTAGGATCTTCCCTGGAGATGTCCCTCCCACATGGAAAGCTATCTTTAATATAGGCACATATTCCATGCCCATGGCGATCTTGGGGGTCAGATTTAGAAGTTAAGTTAGAGTATCCTGTAATTGCAAACTCATCTAGGGAAATAGCCTGTCCAATGCCAGTTTCACTTAAAAATAAAAGGTCTGGTTTAGTCTCCTGTAATTGGGTTTCAACCTCTGGAAGGTTAGAACGTAGACCCCTGATGATGGAGAAGGAGACATGGTAGTAGGGGTCTACGTTGGAAGTTGGAGAACCGGGTTTAATCGTGTATTTTTTCTTGAAACTTGTCATGATGAAATTTTGGAATTTGTGGACTAGGTCGACAGATTTACTTAGAGCAGGACAGAGAGGAGAAACTAAGAGAGAAAAAGAAACGAAGAATTTTTTTTTGTACCACATGATAAGGTAAAGCCGTAACAATTACCCACTAGTATGGCATCGAGAGGCCCCACCAGAAGCTACTGCATGGTCCAGATTCCATTCACCAAATGGCAATACAGCAGCCCCAGTACTTTGCACCTGCTGATAGGACAGCCTCCTTAGTGGTTAATCCAAGGTTCGGGTCCCTGACTATCAGGCGGATAACGTCAGCCCAGACAAAACGTTTACCTCCAGCACCCTTACTAGTGACATGGCTACAAGGATAGACATAGAAACAGAAAATTTCCACCAACTCTGCCAACTGTTCGCGCAAAAATACTGCCAACCTAGAAAACAGCTTTTTCTTCTCCCTTTGTCAGAAAAATCACTCATTTAAAAAATGAGGACTGAGGGACAAATAAGAAGAAGCGAGAGTAACAGGAGCTGCTGATAACGCATCCACAATGCGTTTTCTACTCTCCATATTGTTATTATTATTATTGTTATTGCTATTATTATTATCATTATTGTTATTATCGTTATTATTGGTATTATTATTGTTATTATTGTTATTGTCAATATTACTGTTATTATTGTAAGCATTACTTTTATTGTTATTAATATTGTTGCTATTATTGTTATTTTTATTATCACTGTTGTTATTATTATTGTTGTTATTATTTTTGTTATTATTGTTATTATTATTATTATTATTATTATTATTGTTATTATTATTATTGTTAGTTTTGTTATTATCATTATTGTCATATATAATTGCTATTTTTATTATTGTTATTATTATTTTTAGTATTGTTATTATAATAGTTATTATTATTGTTATAATTATTATTGTTAGTTTTGTTATTATCGTTATTGTTATTATTATTGCTATTTTTATTATTGTTATTATAAGTTTTATTATTGTTATTATAATGATTATAATTTTGTTATTATTATGATTATTATGATTGTTTTTATTGGTATTGTTATTATTATTGTTATTATTATTATTATTGTTATTATCGTTATTATTATTATTATTGATATTATTGTTATTATTGTTTTCATTATTATTATTGATATTATTATTGTTATTATTATTGTTATTATTATTTTTATTACTATTATTGTTACTATTATTATTGCTATTATTATTATTGTTATTATTATTGTTATTATTAATCTTATTATGTCTGTTATTATCATTATTATTATTGTTATCATTATTATTGTTATTATTATTGTTATTATTATTATTGTTATTATTGTTATTATTATTGTTTTTATTATTATTATTATTATTGTTATTATTGTTATTATTATTGTTATTATTATTAATATTATTGGTATTATTAATAATATGGTTTTTGATATTATCATTGTTATTATTTTCATTATATGTTTCACATCGATGTTATTATAAATACTTATTTTATTATTCATTATGCATTTTGTTTTTATTTTTTTTATTATTTTGTTTTTTAAAAGATTGTATAAGTTGGATCCATAGCATGTTGTAGAAATTACTATTTTATTTAAATAAAATTGTGATTTCTACAACATGCCTGAGGATGATGGAGGTATGTTTGTCGAAAGCGCTCGCTATGGATTCAACTTATATAAACTAGCATGGGTGCCCGGCGTTGCCCGGGTGTTTGGACGTATATGCTGAGCAAAATAAAACAAAAAAAACGACAAGTTTTTTTAAATTTGACCCCTATTATAACCCCTTAAAATTTAGTTTTTTGAGCTCAAATCAAGCTATTAATTTAGATCCATGTCCAAGACCCAAAATTGTCGGAGGAGTTTGGTAGAATTCTCAAAAGTCAAATCGTTGAACTTTGACCCCTTAATCGCCAAATTTCTGGCCGAAATCGATTTTCGCAAATCTCAGTATCAAATTTCGAGTCTGTAGACTGAAAATTGACAGAGTTATTGCGTAGGGAAATGTACACAGACACGCACACACAGATACACACACACAGACGCGTTCACTTTTATAGATATATGGATATATTCATTCTTCATAAGTTTTTGTTTCGGTTTCGATTTAAGCTGATGCGCCCATCTCATATGGATATATTATTTTATTTATTAAATCACAACTTTATAATATTACAGAATCCTTAGACAATAAACTATAATAATATACACGAAATCTGCAAGAATTAAAATATAATATTTAAGCGTATTTTACGACCGGGCTACGCCTGGCGTCCCCGCCAACTTAGATAAATACTTTTGCAGTTTTAACAAAAGATCTACAATAATATCAGAGCGTCTTTACTTACGGTGAACATCAACAGAATGTCTTATATATTTATAGAGGGAATTAGACCTGGAGTTTAAAGAGCAAAGTTTATTTTAATGTATTTATACTTTAAAAGAACAGTGCTCATAGTATTGTACATATACAGGGTGTCCACAAAGTCTGACTACATTATGTAGCCAGATTTGTGGGCACCGTGTAGATTATGTAGCCAGACTTTATGGGTACCCTGTATATATATATATATATATATATATATATATATATATATATATATGAACAAATGATTAATAAAACATGTTAAAAAACATCTTGAAAAAGAGTTAAAAACAAAAAGGAAGCACAAGATAAGTGGATAGTCCTTAATCCGCGGAGTTTCGAAGAAATGCTCTCCTTCTCATCAGAGGGCAGGAATTAGCAAAATGCAGGATCGGATTTTGCATGTAAAAGTATTTAATGAAACCACAAGTAAGTCACAGATCTTACTTGGTTAAAAAAATTGGTTTTATAAGCTCTATTTCCTTTTCGGTTTTATTGAGCTTTTACATCTGATTGAAATTACTTTACTTGTAAATATTAACTCTTTAATATAATATATGTTAAGTTTACCATTTTGATTACCTTGGTAAACTTATTGTAATATATATATATATATATATATATATATATATATAAAATTATTAGTATGATAATTTTTTTAATACCTATGGGCATTAATGTTTCATCCTTTCAGGAATCTATCAATGCAGGGAGTTATGATTACAGCTGGTTGGGAGATTCGAACCTGGCCACAAAACCATCTGACTCTATTAGCAAGGAACAAACTACACGACCAACGTACTCGTAAAGTCTGGCTACATAATCTACACGGTGCCCACAAAGTCTGGCTACATAATGTAGTCAGACTTTGTGGACACCCTGTATTATACGCTCAATGGATATATTTATCCCAGAGCTATATTAGGATGAACAAACAAAATCAAATAATAACATGAATATCGTTTCCGAAACGATCGTACACTCTATTTGATTTTGTTTGTTCATCATTTGTAAATTGATTTATAATTTACAATTATTAACCTTTATACTCAATATATATATATATATATATATATATATATATATATATATATATATATATATATATATATATCAAGCCATTATGTATAAAAATATTTTCATAAAATACACAGTAGGTTCTCTACAATGCAATGTAGACTGTAATATATTGTGGATTAAGTCATTGCATGGAGGCAGTTGAAGCAATCCTCCGTTGCACTGCGATAGTTCCTCGACTCTAGCAGGAAATCAATCGATTTACTTGAAAAATGAGCTATTTAACCGATTTAAATGGCACTAAAATATTGAAAATTTAGAACATTTGTCGGTTTCGAGCAATGTCGAGTCTCTCTGCTAGTTGTATTCTAAAACGTTAACTTCACAACAAATCGACAGACGAAGCCTTTCGTAGTGATGTATGGACGAAAGTAATATATCAAATTTTCATAAATAATCGCTCGTAGGTTTATTAAAAAAGAAAAAAAAAAGAAACGCTCATTTTAATTATTATGGGAATTTTCATCTATCGCCCAAACTGAAGCCAACACTAATAGAATGTAAAATTGATGTGTTTTTTTACGTCTAATCTTTCAGTATTTGGTTCCTTAAACGTCTTCCATTAGGCGACTGCGGCCATAACTGAGCCACGCCCACCCAATAACGTACGCAATTATCGTCTCTTTCCATATTTAATTGCCCGTTGCTGTTATTTTATCGTTCCAATATCGTCTTAATTTATGTCACTTTGTCAATTTTTTATGCAATAAAAAGTGAGTGTTGTAATAAAAAATATGATAGGCAACGAAGCGACTAATACTTTGGCAGAGGTCGTTTAGTGCAAATATAGATAAATGTATCCAACAATAACAAGAGACAAGAATAACAAAAAAAAAAAAAAAAATTCGAAGCTATCTCTTTACAACTCTTCCTTTTCATAACCTATCATACTTTAATAAATCAGAGTCCATTTTCTGTAGGCTGTTTTTGAACCCCGTCAACGACGGGTACTTTTTCTAATATATATATATAGGATAAACAATTACATATGATCGCCATCTGTTTCAGTCAATGAGACTTCCTCAGGCCATCCTGAACCTACCGACGCTACAAAGAAAAAATCTTTTCATTAGTCTCAATATCTCAAACCTATATATATATATATATATATATATATATATATATATATATATATATATATATATATATATATATATCTTATAAAACAGTAACTTACATACATCTATGTTTCAGGATCGTACCCCTTTTCATCTTAGCTTAACTGTTTCTAGGAATCGGACCTCAGACCATATATATTAAGGTCTGATGCGTTATCTGTTATGCCACGAACTCCTCGGTCATTTTCCCGTTATTTTGTTTTATCGCTTTTGAACCTGTGTTGACATACAAAGGTGTAACAGATCAACACAAACTGAACCAATTTAAGACATGTAACAGTGAACCAACCGATGCAAAGTAACTTTTATTAATACAATTCATATGTATTTTTAATATTTTTATATTTTTAATATTATATATATATATATATATATATATATATATATATATATATATATATATATATATATATATAAATATAGTAATTTGTAAAATCAGCTTGAAGAATCCTAGAGTGGATGAAATGAAACGCGGAATATTCAGTATAGCTTAATCGCCATATATATTTTATAACTAACTAACTAGCTATACCGACGTATTGAGCACTGTTGAAGTAAATTCTTAAAGTTTACGCATAAATTTATACTTTCCTATATTAATTTTTGTAACTTAAGTAGTTATATATATATATATATATATATATATATATATATATATATATATATATAGAGAGAGAGAGAGAGAGAGAGAGAGAGAGAGGGGCCATTAATTTGGGCCTCGTGAACCTTCTGGAAACAATAAAATTGTTCATCAACTATGTGAACATACACTTGTAATCGCTCCTAATATTTTATCTGACGCTGACACCCAGTTTAATCAATTAATTTACTATGTGGGGAAACATTTCTAACATACGCAATCATAAATGAAGAGAAAAACTACGGATTTCCATACTTAATGCTACAAGCTGGCCCTTCTTTTGAGCTGGTAAACCATGAAAAAATATAGAGAGACATTACTTTGGACCTTGTAAACGTTCTCGAGACAACAAAGCAGTTTACCACCTACATGCCTTATCGTATAGAGATAGCGGTTGAAACGATTTCGATGAGCTTATTTATCTCCTCTCAGTCAGATGTGATGTTGAAAAAGCCAGCGCACTAGGATAAGCGCATTCTTGCTAAAGAAAGAATGTCTCAGAAACATCTTCGGCATCAACCGGGTAGGAGCTGCACGCGATTAACAATAAACTAACCTTTTCTCAAAGAGAGAAAGTAAAGTTTAGGGAACGTGAATCTCCTAAGTACATCATCCAAACATAAATAAAGCTTGTGTCGGACTAAGTATCAAATACGTATCCCTGGCTAGTTGATGCAGGTAAACGCTGAATTGCTGATTCATTGGCGGACAACGTTGAATACTGTTACTTCCTATAATGTGTCTGACGTGTTCATCAACTTTGGTCATCTATTATATAAAGGACAAGCGTATGTGTGTATTGTGTATGTGTTAGTATGTCCATACAAAACTGACCCCCCCCCAAATAAACAACCACCACACAGTTAGCATTTGCTGTGCCGGCGTTTACATGGATGTATAATATATAAAATTTAGAAAAAAATATCATTAATTGAGCCCTAAACAGGCGCAGGTTTCGTCAGGGAGGAATATCGGTTTTTGAGTCATTTTGTACTAAAGAGAAATAATTCTAATTTTTTTGTCAAAACGTTCTCTTATGCCGATTCATTCGTTAAAACATATATATAAGCGAGATTTCTCTGTGTGTATGTATGTGTATGTGTGTAAATGCCCATCGAGCGGAATGGGCTAGACTTAAGGCGAAAGGAGGAAAGCAGGGGGAAGTTAAAGATAGAAAGGTAAAGAGAGAAAGACAGAGGCAAAAAGATAGTAGTTTTAATCGACATATGTTATATTATTTGAACCGGGAAACGCCGAGTCGCCTTGCTTGTCTCTCTTATATTTTAGGATTAGTCGTTGCTTTTATTAAGTGAATAATTTCGAATGACGTTGTTATCTGAAATGATTTTAAATTGCGACTCACGTTAGTGTTTTAAGTGTATAAGATTTATCAACTTGTTATTCTTTTCTACATTTCAACAACGTTTTGAATTTCTGTGCGTCAAGAATTACGAAATAAAACAATTATTAATTAGTTCTAAAAACAGAGATGATAAAAAGAATGGTCATATTAGATAAAGAATCTAAACAAAACAATAAGGATTCCTCCGAGAAGTCATGTTAGAGTGGAGTTTTTTTTTAAAGATGAGGAACAAAAGACGAAGAAGTCGGATTAAATTTGGTAGACGAAATATAAAAAAAATAATAGAATTAAAAGTTTTAAATGAATGGTGATACAAAGTTATCAGTTTGTAAAGTGTAGTATTTCTAAATGACGTGTAATAATAGAGGGAAGATTCAAACACAATTTATTCAACAATTTCCACATGAAAACATAGATGTGCCTTTGTGTAACAAGATGAGTTAGAGAACCGATAATATACGATAAAACACAATGTCGTGACTGAAGACCATGAATAATAATTCTGATTTCGTTTATAAACGTCTCTCTGGAAAGGGATGGGATTCATTTCCAGAGGATTTCCCTTAATCCCGGCTTCAAATCAGGAGCTTCAAAGATCAAGGGTTTTCCTAAGGATGTTGGTGGTACCAATAACTGCAGAGGTTTAAAGGCCGCCTAAAACATCGGGGGTTTGTAGTTTTTTCAATTGTCCTTTCAGACGACTTGATACTACTCCTAGTGTACCAACTATGAGCGGGATTATTTGTGTTTTAACCCCGTGTATGTGCCTTATCTCCAAGGCCAATGGAGCATAATTGCTCCACTTCTCAGTCTCCTTCTCTCTCACATTCCTGTCCCAGGGTACTGAGAAGTCTACAATTTGCCAGTTTTTTGAGACCTTGTCAATGACGACCAAATCCGGACGATTATGTTCCAATTGCTAGATCGTTATGACACTTTTGCCCCACCATACCTCTACCTTGTCATCCTCACTTGTTCTACTTCATCAGGCACCTCCTCAAACCATTTTACAGCCCTCTTATACACCCCAACCCTCTTACACATCTCCCAATATATCCGAAATCCCATTTTACCAGTCTCTCCATTTCCTTTTCATTTCTACCTAATATTTTCAAATCATCCATAAACAGTACATGGTTGAGGTGTCTGTCACCAGATCCAAAGTTATACCTCAGTTTTTCTCTATTCAAGAGGATACTCAGTGGCATCATTATCATTACAAAAAGAAGCGGCGATAACGAATCTCCTTGAAATATCCCACGTTTAATGCCAACCTGCCCCATCTCCTCTCTGTTTGCTGTCAGCACCGTTTTCCATTGAGCCATACTTGTCTCTAAAAGCCCTACCACATTCTCAGCAACCTTCATCATCAATAGTGTTTCACGTATCCATGAATGAGGAACCATGTCATAAGCCTTTCTGTAATCGATCCATGCTACGCTCAGATTCCTCTTCTTCTTCTCATTCTGCATTATTGCTTTATCAATTAGTAGTTGCTCTTTAGTACCTCTCGAGCCTTTCTGGCACCCTTTTTGTTCGTCAGGAAAAACACCATTACTCTCTAGATGCTCATAAATTTTCTCAGCAAATATTCCAGTCAACAGTTTCCAAATCAATGACAGACAGGTAATTGGTCTATAATTATTGGCATCTGTTCCTTTTGCAGGATCTAATCAGTGTTGTTCTTCCCTTCACAAGCCAATCAGGGACCTCTCCCGACTCTACAACCTTTTGCAGAGCAGCAGCTATAGGTGGATAAAGGCATGGAAACTGTTTAAACCAGAAGCCCATCACTCCATCTGGACCAGGTGCCTTCCAATTTGTCATCTTTCGTATGTCAGCCTTAACATCATCGATGGTTATCTCAACGTTCTTCATCTGCTGCATTTATGATAGTCTTTCTCTGACCTCTCCCAACCAGCTAGCCTTCTCATTATATCGCCCTTCGACAGACCAAATTCCACTCCAGAAATTCCTTGCATCTTTTGCATTTGGAGTGTTGTTATTTCCCGCCTGTTTACTACCATTTAATTCTTTATACAGCTGATTGTTCCGGAAAAGGTTGTTCTGCCGAAATGCAACACTTTTTCCAACAAAGTTCCTAATTTTCATACCACCATTGTGAACCTTCTCTTTCAACATTGTTAGAACGTTCATCGTTCCCCTTTCCAGCAATCTATACCTCCTTTTAAGCTCGTCATTGGCTTTCTGTCCTAGTTTAACTCCTTTTCTTATTCCTTCGATCTTACCAATGTCTTTCTCGCCACCGTTTAATACTTTCTTCAAGCCGCCTCTGCCAGTGTGGCCTTCTATCCTTCGTTTCTCCCCTTTTCTTCTGTAATAAGCTTAAGACGATTCGCAATAACGTATGACGCTGCATACAGAAGCCTGTTAAGTTCCGTAATCGATATGTTCTTTCTTATGGTGTTGTGAATTACTCCTTGAATTATTTTTACCTTAGCTCCTTCAAACTCTTTCTCATTACTTCCCCTAACCATAGGATTCCATACCTCCTCAGTTGTCCGCCTCCCATCATCGCTTACATTTCCCTTCTGCACTTCCACTCTCTCAGTTCTTTCATCAGAGCTAGTTTCATCAATTTTACTTTCGTTATTCATTTCATTCCTAACAATCCATTCAATCTCTTCTCTTGCAATCACTGAAAGTAGGTTGTTATTTTTAATTAGTTTTAACTGGGATACCAAACTCGCGACACTTCTAGCTCCTCCTCCTCCTCTCAATTCCTATTCTTCCTTTACTTTTCGGATATATCCACCAGATTTAGTACTTCCACTTCTTACAAAGCATTCACACGTTTTTTTATTACATTTCCTGTTCCAACTCCTTTCGTGTCTTGAGACCCTCTCTGGCAATTCTCACTCCCCCTATATCCAGCCACATCCTCAGAATTTCGAACAGTTGTATGATGACGACTACGCTCTTGACCAGCGGAACACCTACCTGACGGGAGACCATCACAAGATGTTCTAGCCTCATTCACGCCGTTATTTTCAATATTTTGATTTGACATTCTCCCATAAATGGGGTTATTAATAATAATAATAATAATAATAATAATAATAATAGTAGCAGTAGCAGTAGTAGTGTTGGAGACGTTCCTCCATGGGATTAATGGACTATCGCATGACGCCACTTCCTCTGGTGACGTCACTTCCGGTAACGAGTACCGGCGCCCGACAGTTAGAGTTTGGTATGCGGCGAAGCAGGTCGTGTGCAAAGGCCCAACAGTTGAGGAATGGTATTGCTCAACCAGTCTTGCCTGTAATATATGTGAATACATGTTTGTTTCTAAGAGTCCTGTGTTCCTTTCATTTTTATTACCATTTAACACATAACAAGTAGTAGTAGAAGTAGTAGTAGTATCAGCAGTATAATAATAATAATAATAATAATAATAATAATAATAATAATAATAATAATAATAATAATACTTGGTTTAATTCCAGATGATCTTGAGAAATAGTTGAACTCCTTAGGAATCAAGTACAACATCACTGTACTTCAGAAGGCAGTTCTGCTTGGCACAACAAGCATCCTATGCCAAGTTCTTTTCGACTTAATTGACGCTTTGAATATATTCACTAGCTTTCTTGTAAAAATCTGCTTTTGTGTGGAAAACACCGGTGTAAAGCATCACGACACTGAAGTTAACGAACATCATTATTATTATTATTATTATTATTATTATTATTATTATTAATAATAATAATAATAATAATAATAATAATAATAATAATTCTGACTTCGTTTGATAACAACTCCTTGAAAAGAGATGGGATTCATTCCTAGAGGACTCTCTCCCAATCCCGGCTTCAAAACAGGAGCTTTAATGATCAAGCTTTTTAAAAACATATTGGTAGTACAAATAATGGCTGAGTACTGACCACCCATCACGTCAGGGATTCCTAATTTTTGTCAAATATCCTTTCAAACGACTTGATAACACGCCCATAGTTTAAAAAATCCCTTTTCTTACTCCCTTCCATGTCTAGCATACTTCAGACCTACTCCATCCCGATCATCACAGCAACCTCAGAATTTGGAATAGTTGCATGGTGATGACTGGACACACCCTGCTGAACAGTGAGACACCTGTGTGATATTGAACCTTCACAGCCTCATCCACGTCGTTATCTTCAATACATTGATTGGGCATTCTTTCATAAATGAGGTTGGCGAATTTAAGGTTACATCGATAGTTTTATCGAACAACTCCCTCTAGGAGCGTTACGAAACAAGGTTAAATACTCTCTCTTAACCTTCCCTTTAATTATCTTTTACGACACATCTGAACACCACCACCACCACCACCACCACCAACAACAACAACAACAACAATAATAATAATAATGATAATAAAAATTCTGATTTCATTTGATAACGTCTTCCTTAAATAAAATGGATTCATTTTCAGAGGACTGTCCTTAAATCTCAGCTCCAAGCCAGAAGCTCCAAAGATCAAGAGTTTTCTTTAGATTATTCGTGGTACCCACAATAGCAGAGAATTAAAGGCCGCCCAAACCGTCAGGGTTTTGTAGTTTTCTTTTCAAATGTCTTTCCAGACGACTTGATACCACACATAGCGTACCTAGTACCAGCACGATTACTTGGACGTTAACCCATGTGTACGTCTCGCCCCCAAGGCCAACGTAACGTAATTGCTACACTTCTCGTTCTTAGCAATAACTTTCTTGAACTAGGGCATTGAAAAGTCTACGATTTGACACGTCTTTAAGACCTTATCAATGACTACCAAATCCAGCCGACTGTGTTCCAATTGGTTGGTTGTCATGATGCTTTCGGACCCCACCCTCCACATTTCAATCCTCACATATTCTTACATCATCAAATACCTCCTCAGATCACTTCCTAGCACACTTTACCTGAAACTTTATAGAAACCTCCCAGTAAATGCGAAGCCAAACACAATTATGCCGTCTGCGGTACTCCCCATGCGCCAACGCTGCATAGAGCATCACTGGCTCAGAAAACTTTCCCCCAATCCGACATTCTGAAGAAACATCCTCACTTTAGACTACTTCCTTGAATAGCCGCGTTCCTAGTGCCTGCTCCTGTGCTGCACAAACAAAGGCTATAGATCTATTAGCCAGATATTAAGCTCTAAGCCGTTGCCATAATGTTTCCATAAGGAAAATTGGGGCTTACCATTAAAGCGTTTGCGTGTATGTGCATCCTGTTGAATCGATCTGTCGGGAGAGGAATGAAAGATTTAAGATGGCAGCTCCCACAGCTTTTATAAATGGGTAGTCTCGCAAAATAACGGAAAGTCTCGCGGCCTGTGTTGGACGATCGCTGCCGAGAATCCTTGGAGACGGTTGTACGGGAATACTTGGAGATTGTTGTTGCGTGTGATTGACTATCTTTCCCGTTGTTATTTTTATTTTTTCCCTTCCTTCCTTTTTGTGTTCTTGTTTGCAGAAAGCATACCGTTATTACTAGGGCTATGACAACAGCATATTCCTTTCATTGTTTTGGCTCTCGAGTGTGTATCCGTTAATATCTTACATGCTTTTATATAGAATGACGTGGTTCTCGGTTGATTAACTGTGTCTAACTGTCAGATATATACTGGCAAGTCAAAACAATGAAAAGAATATGCTGTTGTCACAGCCCTAGTTATTACCCACTGTTTCATCCACCACATTTGCTACATCCTGGAAGAACTTTCCGTGCATCTTCTTCCTACCCAATTCCTCTGTCGTACCTCTGTCCACCCGCTTCACATACCAAGCCGTACTCTCATCTACTTCAAATTCATTAATCATAACTTTGAGCATTCACGTTTCACTTTTAAACACGGACTCCTTCAACAACGTCTCCTCAGCTCAAACATAACCTTTCACACTAATAAATCCTCTCCCACCGTTTTTCCTATTCTGATACAACCTAGCTATGCTACTTCTAATGTAGAATATATCAAACATTTCCAAACT
This sequence comes from Euprymna scolopes, assembly GCF_053919585.1. Classification (NCBI taxonomy): domain Eukaryota; kingdom Metazoa; phylum Mollusca; class Cephalopoda; order Sepiida; family Sepiolidae; genus Euprymna; species Euprymna scolopes. The sequence continues at coordinate 117,394,596 of NC_136502.1, forward strand.
TTTTTTTGTCTTGATGTCCATAGCTTGCAACTCCTTGTCAAAACATTTCAAAATTCCCGCAAATGTACCCCAAAACACTGACGGCCCAAGCCATCACCACCTTGATTAGATTTCCTCCATGCAACTTCATCCTTCAGAAAATATTCCTTCTCTTCTCTTTCATCTCCCTGTTACTGGTGCCTACAAGCTCGAACATATCCAAATACGTATTCTCTCCTATAACTATTTCTTTTATAACTTATCTATTTAGCAACGCAATTCAATTAGATTACACATATACTCTCCTTTTCATAACTAATAATAATAATAATAATAATAATAATAATAATAATAATAATAATAATAAAAAGAAGTAATAAATAAAAAAGACCGGGAGAAATTTAAATCAAAGAGATGGACTAAAAACTATACAGTAGATAGTAATATTGAAAACAGCTGAAATCTTAAGGAAAACATGAGAGTACTGGAAATCTGGGGAGACTTGTTGTCACCCAGCTTCCAAGGAACTCTACAGGTTGTTTTAAACAAGAGATTTATGATGATGTGAAATCCCATCGTGAGCCATTATTATTATTATTATTATTATTATTATTATTATTATTATTATTATTATTATTAATAATAATAATAATAATAATAATAATAATAATAATAATAATAATAACTCCACAGTGGACTCTTTCATATGTAATATATTTATGTTGGCATTTTTGTGGATGTTCAGCGTAAATGGAGACACCCTGATATTATTGTAGTTCTTTTGTTAAAACTGCAAAAGTATATATCTAAGCTAGAAAGGACGCTCGGCATAGCCTGGTCGTAAAATATGCTTAAATATGATATTTTAATTTATGCAGATTCCGTATATATTACTATAAAAGTCAATTTTCGATCCATTCTGATATATTATAAACCTGTGATTTCAAAAATAAAAAAATATATCCATATGGCTTGGGGGCATCAGCTTGAATCGAAACCTAAACCAAAACTTATGAAGATAAAAAGAATGTATGTATATATAACTTGAAACCAAAACTGATGAAGAATTCTTGATAAAATTATTTATTACAAGAAATGGAAAGGCATAACAATTAAACGACAGACACCCGGAAGAAAAAAAATGTGATACAGAAAATAACATACACGCTATCGTATTAATATATAGATTAAAATATGGTACTCATGCAGAGAGTGATCCAGACGTAACTCAGCGCACGCTCACGCCCAACTTTCCTCGGAACATGACGTCAACAGCCGGAGTAAGCCGAGCGTCGTTGAGGAAATTAAGCTGACTGACATAACATAAAGCTAAGCCAATGACAATGTAGTACGATGGTTTTCAACGTGACGCGCGTTCGCGCAAGTTGAAAATTCAAAGCAGCAGACGACAATTTGGAAGAGGAAGAAAAGAAAACAAATTAGGAAAAAAAAGCTCACCACTTCGTACTTTCACGTCAGAAAAAAATATGAATTTTACAGCCTTAATGAGCAGCTGAAAACACCAGCCGGAGTTCTCGATTTTGTCAAGTAAAGATTTACTGGCACGGACAAAATCTTGTGCACCATGTGGACACAGGTGCAATCTTATTATAAGAGGAAGAGGAAAGGTAAGCGATGGCTTTTTTGGCAAGTCTAAGCTGACAATTGCCATCATAATTAAAATCATCCGCTTGTGGGCGTCCGTGCGAGCAACACAGAAAGACCTCCAGCGCGAATGCGGAATACGATCCACACACACACACCATTAATAAAACAACGGATTGAGGAAACAATAGCAATATCTGTTTAAAAAAAAAAACTATCCCACCCAGTTTGTTTCAACTTTTCTAGTTCTCAGGTTTTTCCTTGAAAAAAATAATAAATGAATATATAAATAAAAAATAACACCCAGAAAAACAAAAATAAGAAAATTGTTTAAAATTTTTCTTGAAAAAAAATTTACAAAAAAAATTCCTTGAAAGTATTTATTTGACTTACCTCTAAACCTTTTCTCAAACAAAAAAATCTTTAACATTATTTATTTTTAAATATATATATATACAAAAAAAGAAAAATATTGTTATAACATTTTTCTTTACAGTTAATAAAACTTTAAATTGAAGGCAAGTTTTCTTTTCTTGTTATGCTTTCGTCGGCGAGGCTCGGCTTAATTTCCTCGGCGACGCTCGGCTTACTCCGGCTGTTGACGTCTGGACCACTCTCTGCATGAATACCGAAAATATTTTTTGTACCAAAAAGAGTTTTTCATGAAACTATTTTAGTTAAAACAATGTTGTAATAAAAATAATTTATTTAGAAAAAAGGGCTGTCATTTAATATATATATATATATATATATATATATATATATATATATATATATATATATATATATGTATGTATGTATTTAGAAATGCGATTGATAATTTAAAATTCAAATTAGAATTAAAAATTAAAAATCTGTTTCATAAGAAGGAACAACAACAACATCAATAATTTGTACGATCGTTTCGGAAACGATGTTTTTATTGTGATAGACATTAAGCCACGGACAATAGTTTTGACATATAGTTTTTTTTTAAACAAAGTCTCCTCATCAGCAAAAGTATTGGGTGTTTTTTTTTTTATATGTAATAGACACCATAAATAAGCCTAGCAATTTTTAAGTAAGGCAGATGTATCTTTTAATTGTTCGCCTTTTGCAAACCGTAATTATCGTCAAATCATTCATTTGGATGTTGATTGTAGCTTATAAATGTACGAAAAACTTTTTTTGTTGTTGTTCCTTCTTATGAAACAGATTTTTAATTTTTAATTCTAATTTGAATTTTAAATTATCAATCACATTACTAAATATTAAAGTAGCTCTAGGATATTTGCCTATCGAGCTTATTATATATCTGAATTACAACGAGCACTGTTCTTTTTTGTATTTTAATTAAATTAGTAATTTTACTATCACATTAAAATACACTCTGCTCTTTAAACTACTGTTCTAAACCCCTTTAAATATATATATATATATATATATATATATATTTCTTTTAGATTTAATGTTTTTATTAAAATATTTTATGTACAAAACCAGTTTCGTTTCGCTAATAACGTGTTGCTAACTTCGAGGTTTCATAACATATGCATCTGGGCTTTTGTTTACATGTTATAGCAATTAGTAGTAGCAATAATATTTTAATGAACGAAGACATCAGCGTCTCTCTCTCAATCGCTCTCTCTCTCTCTCTCTCTCTCTCTCTCTCTCGCAATAAACAAATGTAAAGAGAAATAAACGATGAAAAAACAAATAACTGCTGAATTTATTGTCCCCGCCGGCCGAAAGATGTGTGTTATAGTTTTTATTTATTCCGGAATAACTTAAAATCAATTATTTCTTAACAACTTTTGAAAGATATAACCCTAAATTTTATAGAATTAAAAAAATATAGCCGTGTGAGCGTTCGTAAACATGTATTCTGTAATTAATGTATAGTCCGGAATTAAATTTTAACCAATCAAATTTGCCGGAAAACGTAACACACAAAAGAACACACAGGCTATCGTATTAATATATAGATAATAATAATAATAATAATAATAATAATAATAATAATAATAATAATAATAATAATAATAATAATAATAATAATAACTAAAGGCTGAAAGATTTTTTGAAAAATAGTTGGTTGGAGAATTTGTAAAACACAATGTTGACCTTATGGTTTTTCTTGTATGATGTAATGCAACGGATAATGGACAAAGATTATTAAGCATATAATCAAATTGTCTGCAAAATGGGGAAAATAATTGAAACAAAAGAATAATGGCGTCGGGCTGAGGCAATCGTCTGCTTTAGCAATTCGAACAACAGAAACGGAGAAGAGAACCAAAATAGAAAAAGAACTGCGTATTAACGCATTAGGCCAGGAACATGGACAACCCAAAATATCACTTAACTCTTTCAAAAGTTGCTTGAAATGTTAAATAATCATATGTCTGTATTATTAGGATTACTGTTCTCATTTACAATGTTATTTTCATGATGTTTCGGCTGATGTAATATCAGGTCAAATCCTTCATAAACAAGATAACAATCCAGGTAGCCAAATTCATCTGAAATCGATTGTCGAACGTACAAAACAACATGATATAAATACGGGTGTACCATATGGGATCGGTTCTTGTACCTTTATTATTCCTGATATTCATAAATGACCTCCCTGATAAAATTGTCGCCGAGATGGTTATATTTGCTGATGACACCACGCTCTATAGTTGAGACGAAGGGAAAACGAATTAACGCATATCTAAAACAATGGCTGAAATCTTTAGGGAAAACTCCAGTTTGTAATGAAATGGAGACATAAATGGTAAAATTCAATGACAAGAATCAGCTTTTTTTTTCTTTTAACAATTACAAGAAAACGTCTTAATCACTGACTTCCATGACTAACAATACACCAGCTAAAAAATCTTCGTGCAAACTTCTCAGCTTAACATTCACAGGCAACATGAATTGGAGCAAATGCATTGAGGACATTGCCAAGGTTGATGCAAAGAAGGCTGACTCTCTACTATGCTAAAAAATTACTCACATCTGAGAGTATTCTATATTTCTATAAAGTCGCCATTTGCCCAGGCATGGAGTATTGTTGCCACATCTTAACAGGTGCATCTGCTACTAATCTCTTGCTCTTAGACAGAAGTTACAAAAGAGTCACCAATCGTAATAGATCCCGCATTATGAATCAAACTGCAAGCACTGTGCCATCTCTGTAACGTTGAATCCACGTGCATGTTTAATAAGTATTTTAATGAAATGTGCCTCGACGAACGAAAAGAACTCGTACTCACCCGACATGCAGCAAAATCCCACCCTTACACTGTAGAGATTCTTAGATACGGGAAAGCCCTCGACTTTAATAACGGTACTGAAATGCAGAAGTTCAAGTGTAATGTGGAGAGACATTTCTCTGCTCATCTCCCTTCATAGCACCCCTGTAGATTTGGCCCCAAATAATAACCCTTTACGTCTAAGTGACGCTGTGCATTTTTTGGAGTGAAATAACAATAAAAATACATTTTTTACTTGTATCTTGTCGAACTCGGAAATCTCTACCGAATTTCGAACGAAACCGTTTATTTAATACTTGGGCGTAGCATACTCTCGTTTCCTCAGATAATTTTTTTTTAGTAATTCACAACTATATTTTGAGTATTGCCCGCATTGAGGATTGAACTATCAACCCCCAAAAGCGAATTTTATATAGTAATTTATCTGTTACGCAAATAGTTGTTATTTCTTATCTTATCGACATCTGGAATCTTTCTGTCAAACCTGAAAATATGTACAGAATTTCGAAACGTAAAAATACCTTAAAGATGGGATCGTTAGTCCAAATGATCACAATAATCCAAATTATCGAGCTCAGTATACATCCTTCTTGATTTACAACGAAATATAGTACGTGGATTTATAATGTTTTGAACGTGTTCACGGGATCCACAATCGGCAGAGCATAAGTAAAAATAACTACTTTTCACAAAATTAAACGATAGTACGAATTGAGATAATTGCTTAAGTATTTTTCTATTTTATGCCGGCGATCTAAGCACTTTCGCAGTTTAGAATGTTTTGTTGAAAAATCGTTCTGTGTGACGTGTCAGATAAATCATATTTTGCGCTAAATAAGATAATTCATAAAAGTGCACTTAGAGCATATTCAGCTCTTTGTTTTATCTCCAACAAACATTCGACTGCAATTAAATATTTTTCTTTGTCAAGTTGTTTGTCACAGCAAATAAATAATTATTTGCACTGCTTTAAAGAAATCATAGAAATGTCTTTGAAGTCTACTTAGCACCCTTTTTTACTGGGTTATTCATCTTTATGTTCGACGCATCAAATAAAATAACTCAAAGGTAATTTAGCACTTGAGCACAAGAAGTACCCTGTCTGTCCTCATTTCTTTCTCTATATCTATCTATCTATCTATCTATCTATCTATCGTTCTATCTATCTATCTATCTATCTATCTATCTATCGTTCTATCTATCTATCTATCTATCTATCTATCTATCTATCTATCTATATACATCATGTTGTCTCCGAGTAAAGCAATTTCTGTACGAAATCACAAGCTGCATAGCCCAATGCGCAACAGAATAAAAATAAAAGTTAGAAAAAAACAACAACCAAAAATTCAACCACACCTCATTGTAAACTTATTCCAATCAAATAGGTTGGTTGGTTTTGTTTTACGGCATATCAACCCTTTTCAGGTTATTAAGGCCGAATCCAGTGATTTTGAAGAAATCTTTTTTAATAGAGTACATATTTTTTTCAAGCCGGTTTCTATTTAACGCATAGTTGGAACCCTAACAGGTACTACCAGTCAGGGTCAGAGTGGACCTGGGAGCAATGGCAATTAAAGCATGGTTCCACACTCCCCAAAGCCCTCAACCATCGGATATAGTTTAAGGTCATGTTCAGGACCTCAATCAAATAGGACATTTTCAAATGAGCAACCTCTTCGTGTTTTTCGCATTATTGAGAAGTGGTAAAATAAACCCACTGTTTCTTATTTACTAATAATGGGGAGGAAGGGAGATATAAAGTAAATAAAAAAACGGCGTGTGGATTTTTTTCATTTCTTAGTCGGGCGACAAACATCGAATAGCTTACTCATTCGAAAATGCTGCATTTGGTTGAAATAAATTTATACTGAGACTAGCAAAACCACCAGGCCTTGCAAAAAACACGATATGCTTAAATATATTTTAATTTATGCAAATTTTGTATTTATTATTAGAGAGCAAATTCTCTATTGGAAAATATATTGTACCGAATATATAGTCCTGATTTCAAACGTTAAAAAATGACCTTGGTGCCATCAGATAGAATCGAATACTATTTTCACAGATAAGTTTTGTTATGCATAAACAAAAAAATTAAGAAACAATAGGTAGCCACTGGAACAAACACACGATTTTAAGTCTTAATATCATTATACATTTATTCTAGTTTAGCAAAAAATTTCTAATTTTTCTAAAGAGTATATACATGAAAAGATATGATATTGGCATAATAATAGTTTGTTTCTGCATAACGAAACGGATCTATAAAAATGTACTGGATTTAAAACATAACAGAGAAGCTGTTTTGCATAAAAAATAAAAATTTGAATCTTATGATGGAACTATACTGTTATTATTTTATATATACGCTCTTCTGCTATATTAAACGTACATTGAACTTTTAAACAAAAAGGATTCATATAAATAATTGAAAAAAAAAACCTATTTTCCCAAAGCAACATATATATATATATATATATATATATATATATATATATATATATATATATATATATATATATATATATATATATATGTGTGTGTGTGTATAATTATTTTTTACTATAATAATTAAATACCCACAGACACTAGTGTTTCATCCTTTCGGGAATCTTCAGTGCAGGGTGTCACGATTAACACCAGTCATTCGATTCGAACCCGGCAACACGAGCCACCTCCGGCTCGATTAGCAAAGACCGTATGAAATCGGCTACCATTAACCGCGAGAAATAGCATTGATTTTAAACATTTTATTTTTAAATGTTTTTAACGTCAGTCACAGTGATCTAATTGTTATACGATGATCTATCCATAAGAGCTAAATTGACCGACTTAATTCAACTGAAAGTGCTCTACGATAAGAAACGTGTATAGTTCAATGTCTCTTAAGTGGTGAAGCTTCTGGTGAGAAAAACTGGAAAATGACTAATTTTGCAACTTACTATTGTCTTAATGATAACTGGAATATATTCTCTCTCATTTCTACGGCAGTCAGTGTGACCACATTGATAAGAGCGTTAGCACCTAAGTTTATACTCATGTGACCAGTGGAACAGGTGCATATAGCCACACTGATGATTCCTAACGGAGATGAAACGAAACACATATGTCAGTAGTTAGGAATGCAGGAACCCGGAAGGAAATTCCAAAGTCTAGCAATCCTAGGGGGGTGGGAAACATTAGAGTAGAAGACTTTTTTACATCTGGAGATTTCTATTGCGTAGGGATGGGAATGTGCTGCTTGTCGAGAGGTATTTACGTCAAAGGGGGTACAAGGGCTTGCAGTTTTTCGGAGCACCTACTATAAAAATAATTGTAAAACAGGCAGAAGGATGCAACATTTAATCGATGGGACAGTGGTTGAAGCCTAGCTGCTAGTGCGGGACCTATTAGGTTGGAGACTCTTTTTTTGAACCTACGAGTGAGAGACTAGTAGTAGATGCACCAGCTCAAATGTGGCAAGAATACTCCATACAGGAATGAATGGTAGCCTTGTAAATGTTCACGATACTTTCAGACGTAAGTAACTTTCTAGCACGGTAGGGAGAGCCACCCATCCTTGCAGCAGCCTTCGCAATGCACTTAATGTATCTGTTCCAACTCATGTCTTCCGTGAATGTTAAGTCGGAGAGTTTGAATGAAATACTCTGAGATAATGTATCATTTGTCATGGCTATTAGTGGTTGATAAGGTTTCTTATAGTTATTAAAAGAAAGTAGTTTAGTCTTAGCAGCATTGAATGTTACTATCCATTTTTGCCCCCATTCCACCACAGATCGGAAGTCTTCCTATAAGGTGGTCCTGGATATGACCTTAAACTATATCCAGTGGTGAGTCCCTAGCTTGCGGGCTTTGGGGAGTGTGGAGCCACCCTTTAATTGCCATTGCTCCCAGGTCCACTCTGACCAGAATGGTAGTACCTGTTAGGGTCCCAACTATAGGTTAAATAGAAACCGAATTGAAAACAACAAATATACTCTATTAAAATTTTTTTCTTCAAAATCATTGGATTTGGCATTAAATAACCTGAAAATGGTTGATATGCCGTAAAACAAAAACAACCAACCAACCAGCCAATTCTATAAGGTTTCCGCCATTGTTTGGATACATGTTCATTCGTTTTCTCCTTGTGCCTGTTATAGAGCTGGTGTCGTCAACAAATACACCTATTTCAGAGACAATTTTATCAGGGATGTCACTGATGAATATCAGGAATAATAAAGATCCAAGGATTGACCCCTGAGGTATTTATGTTGATTTTTAATTTAGATATTTTTGGACTGTTATGTCTTATTTTCTAACATACTTCTCCTCTTAACTGTCATCGCTTTCAATTTTTTTTCTCTCTCTCTAATTCTTTGACAAGTGGTTCAATATAAAGTAAGAAAAATACAGTAAGCAATAAAGAAAACGTCACTAGCAACAAACTAAATGTTTAAACTTATTTCAGTGTTGCCTTTGAAGCAACTATAAGTAAGAATGAAAATTATCTTTGAATCGTCCATATTGGTTCGTGATGATCCAGGTGGAATGAACAACACAATACTATTTTAACGTTGTACACCTTTAAACATGCGCTAATATTTGAGCTCACAGAATCTATATGTCGCAAACTCAGTCGCAAAGGAGATAAAGAATAGAAAAGAGGAAAGAATTTAACTCTTGTTTCAGGTTTTATGAAAAAGATCGCATTCTCCCGCCACGCGTGACTTCTTGTTACGGCTGTGACGTCACATACGTCTTTAACGTGATCATCTTGACTAACGTGCTCTCTCCTTCTTATATTCTTTTTCTTTTTTTTCTTACGGTGACGTTATACCATTTCATATGCATTTGCATACGCACGTCCCCGCTCTGTTACAATATTTACATTTTAAGAATTTCAGACTAATATGAATTTGTTTTTCATTTTTTTTGTGTCGTGAAAATAAAATTCAAACAAATGCGTTGATAGTCTCGAGTGAAACACAATGAATCAACCGATGAAGTTAATTGTGATAAAAATACAAGGATCAAAGGTGCACACTTTAAACACTATGGTAGTCGAGAGTAATGACTATCGTATGTCTATTTGTCGTTTTTTTTTCATATTAGGCTCAACTCCATAGTTCTCTGCGTAAATGTTGGATAACGGAACTTGGAAATCGTGCGCACACACAAAATCCAGGTAAGCAGAGAACAAAGAAAATACTTTGTACACACATTTTGATCTTTGGTGGAAGAAAGTGATCCTGGTCGGATCTGTACATACATATTGACCTCTGGCGAATAAAAGAAAGACATTGTGAATAAAAGCAAGAGATCTTACGAACAAAATGACAAATTATGGAGAGAGGCGCACGATCGTTACGTCGGTAGTTTATCAACACAAACAATCCACTTGTTACCACCTTTGCTCGATACGACCGACGACTACTGACTGGCAAAATAATAATTAAATAAACATAGTTTTGTTATGAAAATATCTCAGTATTTGATTGTTAAAACAGCTGGAACAAGCCAGAGTGTATATACGCATCTTTGTCGAAGTGCAACAAACATGATTTTATGTGACACTGACTATACAACATAATGTCATATTCATAATGACGTCTGCTCATCCGTTCATTTGTTCGTTTGTTTGTACTTTTCTCAAACACCACGTCTTGGATGGTTTTGAAAATTTGCACAAACATTAGTCGTGGTAAAATAAATTTTTGCCAGAACGGATTTTCCATGATAATGCTGGTAATCGTTCATTGATTCATCATTTGTTTGCACTTTTCTTAATAACCACGAAATTTTGAAACAAACATCAGTCGTGACGAAAATAACATTTTCACTCGTAGAGTTGGGATCCCACATGCTTGGCTTTAAAAAAACATTTATGAGGACAGTCAATGACAAGTATTTGTTGATATTGAATTTGAAGATGACTATGTTACAGCTAGCAGGAAGGAAATCTCGTGTTGACAGAAACTTTTGGAAAAATATTCTGTTTCCTAAAATTTCGCCTGGCACTAAGTGCACGGAGAAAAGAATGTTCTTTTCCATTATGGTAAGAAAACGAGTTAATGCTGCTAATGTCTTTTTTATGGAAATCTCCCCAGACAAGACGTGAAACAGATTGATATAAGGAGCTGACGAGAACGAAAAGATAATTGCAAAGATATGAGATAACTACTGACCTTAGTCTTAAAAATACCAAGCTTATAGTTCGGAGGAAAACAGCCAGTAGGTAGAAAGTTTTACAAGTCTATTCTTTGGAAAAAAAAGCTGCTGGAATAGAAAGCTATATTATAATGGAGTAACAAAACAGTGAATTGATGAAGACCACACGAGCAACGAGCTGCAACAAAAGAAGCAATAAATAAATCAGATAATTCTGAAGAATACGTAATAGGTTTTATAGAAAAAACTGAAACTAGGAAAATTACATCTGTGAGAGAAAGTTTTTTGTAGTTTATGAAGAAACCTTTACTGGGATAGAGGTTCACTCGCTCAAATATGAGAATAAATAGATTGAAGTTCTTATTGCTGTACAATTTATAAACGCAAAAACGGTCATCTGTATATTAATACGATTGTGTGTGTTTCACGCTTACATCTTTTTTCTTCCGAGTGACTGTCGTGTAATTGTTATGACCTTTTATTTTTTGCCACAAATAATTTTACCAATAATTCTTCATAAGTTTTGGTTTTGGTTTCGAATATAGCTGATTGCACCCCAGTATTCTCTTTTTTTTTATAATGAATTTATCAAGTTTTGGTTTCGGTTTCGATTAGGGATGAAGGAATTACGGTTATATACACATACACATATTTTTTCATAAGGTTTTATTTCGGTTTCGATTCAAGCTAATACACCCAAGTTATATGGGTATATATTTTTTATTTTTGAAACTTTACAATATATAAAAATAGATAGAACGTTAACGCTATAATAATATATACGAAATATGCAAGAATTAAAATATCATATTAAAGCGTACTTTACGACCGGGCTAGTTTAGATAAATACTTTTTCAGTTTTAACAAAAAGCTACAATAATATCAGAGCGTCTCCATTTACACTGAACATCTACAGAATGCCAACATCAATATATTACATATGAATGAGTCCGCTGTGGAATTTCCACAGGTCCCGCTAGTTTCTGATTATTAGTTGAGTATACAAATAAACCATCATTTCATACTATAGTATAAAACAAAAGGAAAAGAAGAAATAAGTAAAAATAAAAGATAGATGCAATAATAATAATAATAATAATAATAATAATAATAATAATAATAATAATAATAATAATAATAACAACTAGCGAGACCTGTGGAAATTCCACAGCGGACTCTTTTATATGTAATATATTGATGTTGGGATTCTGTAGATGTTTAGCGTAAATAGAGACGGCCTTATATTATTGTAGCTCCTAAGCTAGCAGGGACGCCCGGCGTTGCCTGGTCGTAATACAGATTTCGTATATATTACTATACAGTCAATTTTCTATCGATTCTTATATATTATAAAGCTGTGATTTAAAAGAAAATCCTTATGATTTGGGTGCAGCATCAGCTTGAATCGAAACCGAAACCAAAACTTATGAAGTATATATATATATATATATATATATATATATATATATATATATATATATATATATGTTTTATTTTTTATTACCGTATCTTTCTGTTAAGTTACATTATTGTTTCAGCTACCCGGCCGTTTTTTTGGCCGTCTGTAGCTTCCTCAGACTTTTACAGAAATGTCTGTGGAAGCTACAGACGGCAAAAAAAACAAAAAACAAAAAAAAAAAACGGCCGGGTAGCTGAAACAATAATGTAACTTAACAGAAATATACGGTAATAAAAAATAAAACGCGTATTTGCTCTACAACAGTATTGAGCACTTTCTTCAGTTTTTATTAATTACCATTTCTACTATATATATATATATATATATATATATATATATATATATATATATATATATATATATATATATATATATATATATATATATATATATATATATATATATATTCCCTCAGCTATAATAGAAACCGAAACCACAACTTATGAAGCATTCTTGGTAATAAAATTATTTATTTCAAGAAATAGAAGGTCATAACAATTACACGACAATCACTCGGAAAAAAAAAGATGTAAGCGTGACACGCAAAATAAAACACTACTATCGTCTTAATATATAGATAACAACAACAATAATGATGATGATGATGATGATAATAATAATAAAAAATAATAATAATAACAAGAACAAGAACAAGAACAAGAACAAGAGCAAAATCAACAAAAACAATAATAATAATAATAATAATAATAATAATAATAATAATAATAATAATAATAATAATAAACATGAAAGCCGCCAACTCACATGTTATTTAAAATCTGGAAGTTCGCCATGTTTTTGTTACGTCAGAAATTTCGAACACAATGACGAACAGATAAAAGCAGCAATAAATTATTAATCTTTTTTTTTTTTTTCATCTGTTTAGCAATTTGTTTATGTAATTATCTTTTTTTATTTATCTACTTAGCAAATTTGTTTGATTTCAACGCCGGAAAAAAGTCCATTCTTTTAAGATGGAAATCTAAAAACGAAATAAAAATACAAAATTCTTCCATAAACTGTCAAATTCAATTGTCAGTTGAAATCTACATCAATCGGAAGTTATCGATTATATTTTACTATAATTTCCGGCCTAAATTTTTCTATCGTCATTTTCTTTTGTGTTTTTTTTTTCAAAAAGAGAAGAAAGGATTAAAATGAAAACCAAATACAAACTTGATGTATCTGGTCTTTTCAGTTTTTAATGTATTTCATACGAGTCATCAAATTTCAAATTGTGTGTCACTGATTTGATTCTGTTGGCGTAGGTTTCACTAACAGAATGGGGTATTCACAATAGGAACCACGTTTAAATTGCTAACGTTAGTAGTGAAAGTTTTGCCAAGGATCCAGACAAGAACTGAACACGAAACGCTGAATTGTCGTGTCTGTAACATAATGTATTTTACATACGGCACTCAACACGTTGTAGCAGTCAACGTCACAAAGGAGACCAAAACAAAAAATAATCCGAACTCACTTTTTTGTTCCACAACAATATTTATATCCTCATTTTCCCTCCACGCGTGACTTTTCGTTACGGCTGTGACGTCTTTCACGTGGTCGTTCCTCTGACGTGCTCACTCTCTTCTCTTTATTGTCTTTGTTGTCCACTCTCTGTTACAAGTTCACACTTTACCAGATCCGCCCCCCCCGCAATGTTGCATGATTTTTTAATACTCTAATTCGCCCCAAAACAGGAACATTGCTTCTTGGAAACAAAAGGATACTATTTGGGATAATATCTATAGAGGCACTATATAGGGAGTTAAACAGCGAGATGTCTATTCACATTACATTTACATTTCTGCATGTCAGTACAATCAGTAAAACAGGGGATCAGGAGGGAATTCTAAATCTTCAAGTTTGAGGAAAGAAACGAGAGTAGCAGCTTTTCCGGAAACGGTATAGTAAAGGGGTGGATTTTTGCTACTTGTCAGGTTAGTGGAGGTATTTAAAGTATTAAATTGAAATGAAAAATATTTGCGGAGTTTTTCATTTTGATTTCAAATGATTTATTTTCAAATAATTTTTTGTTATAATACCTTTTTTATATATATCATTATAAAAACGCTTTTCGTTCTATCTAATCGTTTAAATTACAATAGCTTTGAAACAATAATGTCTCCTTTTTCGGAACGTTTAATACAAGATTGAGCAAAAGCAAATCCGCACAGTTTTCTTATTTCAATTAAAGCTAGACCGAAAAGCTGCTGAAACGGCTCGCGATATAAATGAAGCGTTTAGCTCAGCAGCCACTGCTGAACGCACAGCACATGTGGTTTAAGAAATTTCGTGCCTTTTTGCCTTTTTCAAAGCCCCCCCCCCTTTGATTCCAAAACTAACCTATTGTATTTAAATAATCCCTTGTGAGTGGAAATATATAAAAGTTTTAAGTTTTTGTATTCAACGAGAATTTGTAAGTATGCTTCACTCAGATCTATTTTTGAGAATATTTTCCCTCCATTTAGTTTAGTGAAACTTTTTCAGGGCGGAGTAGCGGGTTGTGGAAATTGAAACGCTCAGGCTAACTCGATTTGCGCCCTTTAACTCTGATAACCGTAGAGCGACACAGACACGTCACTTCCTGTTTCTTTTATCTCTCTCTCTTTTCAGCTGAACTCTTGACTAGTCAACATGTAACGAGAACCGCTCCGTTTGGAATGGCCACCAAACCAGTGCTCCTGACTAACTCGTCAATCTCTCATTAATCGCAAGCAACGTTACTCCTTTCTCAACGAACTCTTATTCTCAACGAACTCTTATTCTCGCTATCTATATCCTTACTATTTCTCATGTACATTTATGTAAATAAATCTACATTCTTTCACTAAGATATATCAGTATGTTTTCGTCATCATTATGCGACCTTTTGCTTTCCAATTACTCTACCATTCAATTCATTTAACAACATGTAGGATGGGATCCCAATTAAATAAACAGGCTATACTGTCCCTCCTCCTAAGGGTAATGATGATCCTTTAGTGCTGCATTCAACCCAGTCGAGAAGTCTGCACAGAATATTATATCCTTAGACTTTTTCTTTATATAAACAGTGAGGGCGTCCCACTCGCTGTAGTCGATTGTGGCCAAAATTCCTGTTTTAACGACTGTCCAGTTCTCCGTCGATCTTTTACCTAGAGATAAACCGTATGTCCCGTCTCTTTTTGAAGATTGGGTTAACATTATCTTGTAATTTAACTTCATCTACATTTTTGTACAGTGGTCTAGTTTATCCGAAAAAAAATAACATTGGGAAGGACTCTTTCAGGTCTTTCTTTAGTTTTTCAACTTTGGTTGTAAGGTTATTTACATTTTTACAAAAATCGCCGATGAGTTAAAATCTTTCGGATTTAGTCCGTACCAAAACATTTATTAGTGTTTCTTAACACAAACATAAGTTTAAGTGTTTTTCCCCTTAACGTTATGTTAGTAGTAACCTCACCTTCGAATCTTATTATTTCTCCAGTTATTGAACGAGCAAATTTCTTGGTTCTAATCATCCTCTTTTTTCCAATTTTTCACCAAGTATGGTAGTTTATAATGGACATATCCAAACGACTATCAAGTTGAATTCTAACATCTTTGTCCCCGATTTTTAGTGTGATGTACTTCCATACATTTTCGTCTTCCGCTTGAGTCTTCGTTTCTTATACGTAGCCACTGCGGAGTCCTTTTAATCTGCAATGTAAGACTTTGTGTCCGTTGTGACTGCAAATATCACATTACTCAAACGGTATGGGCAATCGTTCAGTCAGTGAAGTTCTCCACATCTTTGGCATGCGTAACGGGGCAAATCCGACTTCTTTTGAGATTTTTCCGGAAAGTTATGTTTTGATTTCGCTAGACTGTTGAGAGAGTAAGGTGTTTTCTTACTTCGTACCTTTCTAATGTGTGCTACTCCTACCTCTTCTATATTTTTGGAGCCTTGCTTCTCTGAGAAGATCCTTTGGCGTCTCTCTGCCAATTGTTGAAGGATTATATTTGGCTGCCTTTCCAATCTGTTGTAGTGCCCGGCGTCTGAGTTAAGCATCCTTGGTTAACATAAAGTATTGAATGAAAATCAGGACTTTAAAGTTGAAGACGGTTTATGATATAATTGATATAAATTATGGCTCTCAAGAAAAAACTTATGACAACGTACTTTACAGATTGGAAACTCTTCGGAATAAAAATGACCATTTTGTTTAGACAAAAGGAGAATAACAGGGATGCATTTAACAAATCATTCATACTAGGAGTCAAAATTATAATAATACATAGTGTTTTTAAGGCTATAATCACGTTGATTCATCGAAATTAAGCAACGTTGAGCCTGGTCAGTACTAAAATGGGTGACCATTTGGGAATTTAAGGTGCTTTATGTGGTTTCCATTTATATCAACGCTTTTTTTTAGTTGTCCCAGACTTCTTACCACTGGACTCAAGCAGTGCAAGTTTTTAGGGGAGATGCGTCTGGTGAATGCGCAACCTTTGCCTCACAATTACACGCACAGGTGCCCTTAAAGGTGTTATACATTGTCTTTCGAGACTGAACGGAAACAGATTTTAAAGTAAAATAAATCACAGAAAAACATATGTATTATACTAATATGTGGTTTATTCCAAGGATTATTTTTTGGAATTTATAATTCAAATAAAATTTTGAGCATATATATATATATATATATATATATATATATATATATATATATATATATATATATATATATATATATATATATATATAGGCTCGTGCGTATATAGCATAATCTGGAATCCCAATTTTAAAAAACTCTGCACATTACATTAAACTGCATGTAGCCAATAACGCGGCGAATGTTGTTTTTAAATTGGTCTATTGTGTCTGGTTTATTAACGTAGACATGGGATATCATCAAAAGAAAAATTATCTATTGGAGTTAAATCGCACGAACTAAGCAGCCAGTTGACAGGTCGATTTAATGATATTATTCGTTCATCAAATGTTTTTCTCAGTAAATCGATCGTAAATTTGTACAAGCTGCAATCGCTGCTCGGGCGTCAATCTATAATAATAATGTATACTACTACTACTACTACTACTACTACTACTACTACTACTACTACTACTAATGGCTGAGAAGATACAATGTATAAGAGTAATGAAAACGGCTAAAATATTAAGGAAAATCTTTGAATGCATGAACTAACACACATGAGTTACAGGCATAAACTGGACATAGAGAAATTGCTACGGATGCAGCACTACATGGGATCATGAAAACTCAAACTGTGTAATTGTAAGTTAATATCTCTGCGCCACTACCTTCCGCCAATCTTTTTTGTGTGTGACGCCACACCAAATAATCGAGGAGGGCCAAGGAGAATGGAAAGATCGAAGAGAGAAAACACTAGCCTGACCTCCACTGGACGAGTGGAAAGTTGATTGGAAACTTGAGAAGGTTTTTTGGCACTGAAGTTTCTGTGAAGACCAATGGTCGCCGCTAACAAAAATAATTTGTAAGCGGCTGTTGCGATAACACAAATTCATCTGCAAAGGTTATCGAAAGAGGTGGAGAGTACTGAAAATCTGGGAACACTTGTTGTCACTCAGACTCTAGAGAACACCACAATTGATATTAAAGAAAAACCTTTGATGTGAGAAAAAATAATAAGAACCGTATGTCTGTTTTAAAATAAGTTCGTATTCAAAACTAGCATTTCAGCCCGGCGTTGCCCGAATGTTTGGAAGTGTATGTTGAGCAAAAAAAAAAAAAAGAAAAAGAAAAAAAGCAGTTAATTTTTAAAACTTTGACTCGTTTTATACCCTCTTAACATTTATTGTTTTGGTCACAAATCAAGTTATTAAGTTAGATCCATGTCAAGGAACCTATATCAACAATTTCAAGTGTTTAGACCCCAAATTGACGGGAAAGTTTGGTAGAGTTCTCAAAGGTCAAATCGTCGAACTTTGACCCCTTAACAGCTAAATTTCTGGCCGAAAATGGATTATAAAGATTTTCCCAAATCTCAGTACTCTGTATATAAAATTTCGAGTCTGTAGACTGAAAATTGACAAAGTTATTGCGTATGAAAATGTACACAGACACACACACACAGACAAGTTCAATTTTATACATATAATAGATTTTGCGGCATGAAATAAAAAGAGAAAACCAGTAGTGACTGCAAAATGTTGTGTGAAAAAGGGATATTTTTCTTTATTTCAATTTTATTTAATTTTGCATTAAATCATAACTGAAAATTTATTAATCTAATCAACATTTTAAGTTACGCATTTCAGTTTACATGAAAAAGTATTTTAAATCAAACCCCCATCAATATCATATAAGCTACATATCAGATTGACAAGAAAGTTCTTGCGGTTTTTACAATTTTAAATTCAGATGCACAAATCTCGGCTTAAGCAAGGATTTATTGATCGAAATAAGCACCATGAGAGTCAACACATATTTGCCAACGCAAAACAAGCTTATTTATGCTAGTAATGTAAAAATCTTGCGTTTTGGTAGTGATGAAATTGCTGAAAGCTTTTTTTATATAGATTGAATTTTTTAAGCATTTCTCACGCAGAAAGATGTTGAGATTTATGAAAAAGTCGTAGTCGGAAGGTGAGAGGTCTAGAGACTATGGAGGATGAGGTCGGTTTAGTAACGTACGGTTGGGCATTGTGGTCAACAGGAGAAAATGTAAAGTCGAAGCCGAGAAATGACTGTCTACGGCTTGTAGTGGAGCGAAGAGAGAAAACACTCATCATGTGAGATGGACGTGTGGTTCCACAGTGGCTTAAAGGAAGCTGGTGTCGAGAGCAGAGAAAGGAAAACGGTAATAAATGACTTATGTTAAAAAAAAGAAAAGAAAAGCCGGGCCAGATTTATTTTTGTTTATTTGTTCCTTTTCGACTGTGCTGGGCAGCATGGGAGTTCAAAGGAGGTTTGAATTATAACGAATATCGTTCGATCGTAACGGTACACTTCGACTAAAATTTAATTTCGTATTATTTCTAACTAACAAATTTATATATGAATGGGTTAACTTATTCATCCTAACACATAATTGCATTGTGACAACTAACCAAACTGCGTTTACATAATTCTTGATATTTTATTTTTATTTCTTGTTTGTACACTTTCGCCAGTAACAGCCATATTCTTCGTCATATATTTTTTTTATTAATATTAATATGAGTAAATAGCCTTGAAATAGCCTAGTAACGATCATTGTGAGGCCTCATATAACGCGACAAACAGTAAAACAGTTCTTTATGACTATAACACAATGGGAGATCTTGCAATTGCTACAGTCTATTAATGAAAAGCCATCAACGACGAAGGGACGAAAGAAGAATCCGTGATAAACAGATTTTGATTTGAAAGCAATGTGAATATATAATGCCTATTAAATATCTATAGTACACACACACACACACACACACACACACACACACACACACACACACACACACACACACACACACACACACACACATACATATATATATATATATATATATATTAGAGATCCCTAGATGTAAAAGATCTTTCTACTCCAGTAGTTTCTTCCCCAGAACCGCTAGACTCTGGAATTCCATTCCAGGTCCCTGCTTCCCCAACTGTACTTACATGCAAAAGTTCAAGTGTAACGTGAACCGACATCTTGCTTCCCAAATCCCAACATAGTACCCTAGTAGTTGTTGCCCTTGATAGTAGCCCCCTACACCACTGTGGCAATGTGCCTTGTTTGAGGTTAAAATGTAATTAAAAAAAATTATATATATATATATATATATATATATATATATATCATAATTTAGGAATTTAAAATTTGTGATTTGAAAAAGTTAAATTTCAAATATAGAAATTTTATTGTATGCAAGAAAAAGAATACAGTATAGTAAAATATATTTCCTTAACCCATGACTTTACAATTTTTATACATCTCCTCGGAAGAAAATATTGGCAAATATTATAAAAGGTTTGCACCTAATTTTCTAAAGGTAATAAACATAGAAAATTAAATTAAATTAAATGTTTATAAATTTTTTATGTTTATTACCTTCAGCAAATCTTTTAAATATTCGCTAATATTTTCCTCCAAGGAGAAATATAAACATCGAAAACTCATGGGTTAAGGAAATATATTTTGTGGAGGACTATATATATATATATATATATGTATCACAGCTTTTCAATGGGGAGAACTAAAAACCTTCAGAAATCTAGACAGTATATTTACATTCTTAGCGATTATATGTTCAAGTATACGTTTACCGTAGTAAAGTGTACGGGGTCGTCATTTATGCTCTGTGTTATAAGAGGGAACCCGTGTGTCGAAAGGAAGAGAAAAATATATTTTTGAAGATTTACCTACCAATATTATTTAAGTAGCAGGGAAGCGCCCCACCCTGCCGATCAGAAACACGCTCAATATATTTTCTTTCGTATTTATTATTACAGAGAAAATACTTTCTTTTGAATATCTATCTATCTATCTATCTATCTATCTATCTATCTATCTATCTATCTATCTCTCTCTCTCTCTCTCTCTCTCTCTCTATATATATATATATATATATATATATATATATATATATATATATATAGATAGATAGATAGATATACTAGCAAAAGTACCCGTCGTTGACGGGATTCAAAAACAGCCTACAGAAAATGGACTCTGATTTATGAAAGTATGATAGGTTATGAAAAGGAAGGGTTGTAAAGAGATAGCTTCGAATTTGGGGGTATCAAAACCAAAGCAAAATATGATGAAAGTAAAAATAAAATAGATAAACCCCATAATTTATTATACCATACCTGTTCACACTGAAACACTTATCACAATATTCTGTGGATCTATATTAAAAAACCTAGTTAAACTTTGTGACATATTTCGATTCTATGGAGGTCAGGTGCGAACGAACACCCCATAATTTTATTATACCATATTTATTCAAACTGAAACATAATTATCAAAGTATACTTACGCAGATAGATATGAAAAATCTATATTAAAGTTTGTGCCTATTTTCATTCCATGGAGGCCAGGCGCGAACGCAGACCCCACAATTTTATTATGCCATCCCTATTTAAGTTAAAACATACTTATCAAAGTATTATTATGTACATCTATATCAAAAACTCTTGTAAACGTTTTTTTTTTAATTAAAAGTTTTTTTTCCATACTTTGTGGACCAGGCGCGAACGGGGACCTCACAATTTTAATGAACCACCGTTCTGCCAGATCAAACATACCCATTCATGTCTCGCTACATCTTCTATCATTATATGTAATCAGATTTTTAAAATAGTCAGCCATATAGGAGCCTATTTGTGACCAGACACACACACACACACACACACACACACACACACACACACACACACATTCAGCTTTAAAGCCCCCCTCTTTGGGTCGAGCACTATCGTAAATAATCTCACTCGCTACTTAATTTGGCTGAAAAAATGCGAAGCTCGCGGTTGTTTACAAACAAACGTTTGAGCACTTTACGATTGGCGGACGGATGTTTATTTAAATGGACATTCGGACAGATTAGTTGCGGGCACCGCTTCCATGGTCAAGGGGTAGAACTGCCGACTGTCATCACGACGGTTCTAGGCTCGATCCTCGGCTTGGGATAGGTGCTAGTCAAGTGCCACTGATGAGTTGTGATACAACGAAACAGGACTGTATGTCGATGACTACAAATATATTTTATATATATATATATATAGTACTGAGTTAAAAAAGTTTTAAAAGAATGACTTAGGTTCTATCAGTCATAATCGAAAGCGCTTCAGCTGAGTCCCCTACCGTTTGAGCTAACCCGACAGATAGATAAGACAGTTATCGAATTAAACCACTTTTATCAGTGATTAGTTTTATGCATGCGCAAATATAATAGAAATATGTTGGCAAGTTGAGATGAACATCTTGCATTTCAAATTGCCGATTTTCGTACGCGTTATTAATCCATCCAAACAAAGATTTTACTCGTTATAAACCATCCTTGGTGTATGATTACTATTTGCGTTAATGTTAGTGTTATATGACCAGTAGTTTAAGAGTTTATCGGTGAAATATTTTCATATAGGCAAACACAAATACATACATCTACTGCTTATTTATATAGATAAACAGCATATCAAAGATAAAGGTAGTTATTACAGAATCATGTCAAATGCTATACAATATAATATACAAGGAAGAACAAAAACATGAACACTAAAGAAATAATACATTACGGTAGCAGTTACAATCTGAATAACATATGTTGGCAGGGTTGTATATAAAAAAATACGCGTCAGCAATGAAAGGCGACTGACAGACAG
>NC_136502.1:117422346-117509846 GCF_053919585.1 Euprymna scolopes
CAATATCCATAAAACAAAATGGCCAACAACAAAAATCGTTGGCGTTGACGAAAACGACTTGATTGGCGTTTTCTGCTTCCATTTTTGACAGAAGGAACGCGCCATTTCATTGTGGCTGGGCAAAAATCTACGTAGCACCGACGCGCTCACAACAACAGAGAATATAACAAATACAAGCGTGCTTCAGTGGGCACCCCTTAAACAAAGAAAGCCATCGAATCGATATTCATAAGATGCGTTAATTCAATATATAACATTTTTAGTACGACGTCGGTTAATACTGATTTTTTAAAAATACTGATGTTTAACAAATTACCAAGGTCAAAAAACTACTGAAAAGTAAGCTTTAGTGTTTTACTAAGTTGATAAAACGGTACAATGTAACGAATGAGAACTATGTTTGATTCATTCATAGGACAGTTCGGCTTATATTCATTGACATCAGACTTGAAAACCACCTTTCTCTTGTCTATAGGCAAATATTCCTATGAAGAGAGATTCTATTGACGAATGTTTTATTTTGGTATACAGTAAGATATATACAGGAATACATTGACGATATTAACAAGTCTACTGTAAATAAGGTGGGTTCCCTCTGACATTCTAGAAAATTACTCCCACCAGAGAGCATTCTATATCTCTAAAAATCCACAATTCTATATTATCACATCTGGGTTATTACCAGTTGTCCAAAAAAGTGTCTAAAACCTAATAGATCTCGCATTATCGGCAAAACTCTAACCTCTGTCACATCGCCGTAATGTTGCATTCGCGTGCCTCTTTTACAAGTACTTATATATATCATTTTTTATATTACATTTCACCCCAAACAAGGCATATTGCCACTTTGGTGTATGAGCTACTATCAGGGACATAGGCATCAGGGGTACTGTGTAGGGAGTTGGTCAGCAAGATATCGGTTCACGTTGCACTTGAACTTCTGCATGTCAGTACAATTGGGGAAGCAGGGAGCCGGCAGGGAATTCCAAAGACTAGCTGTCCTGGGGAAGAAACTACTGAAGTTGAAGGATCTCTTACATCTAGGGATCTCTACTGTGAAGGGGTGGGATTTAGCTGCTTATATATATATATAAAATTTTAGTCATTCAATAAATAAAAAAATGTATACCGTGAAATGGTAAAATTTAAAAATCAACATTTTTTTTATTATTCTATGTAAGACAAAGAATACATTTGAAATAGGAGGGGCGTGCAATAAGTAATACTCCTTACCAACTTCACATAGCAGTAGAGCAACGAAACTTTCCACAGTTATTAATCCTTCTCTACATAGGAACCAGAGTTATGCATTTCTCCCATCGTTTAATGCAGTTCTGGAGACCGTTCTTGTAGAACACCACAGGTTGGTCCTTCAACCACGATGTGACTTCAGAAATCAAGGCTGCATCATCTGGGAAACGCTTCCCTTTCAAAAACAACTTCATGGCTGGGAAGAGGTGAAAGTCAGAGGGTGCGAGGGCAGGAGAATATGGAGGATGGGGGAATCCATCTGACAGACACCTTCTGCATATGCAAATGGTCATGAATGATAGTTCCCACAGACCCTGTACTAATCTTGACATCTTGGGCTATTTGGCGAATAGTAATGCGGCGATCTTCCAAAACGGCAGCATCAACTTGACGGACAGATGCCTCATCAATGGCAGAAGGGGGCGACCAGGCCTAGGAGCTGTTTCCACAGACTTCCGACTATGTTTGAATTCACAATGCCAGCGTTTTTTAAGGTCACATGATGGGGCATTATCACCATAAGTTTCTTTCATTTCATCAAAAGTCTCCTGTGGTGTGCCTCCTTTCAAATACAAAAACCAGATCACTGCTCGACATTCAACAGGCCCTATTTTACACCTGACTCGGATCAAACACCTGTAAAACAGAAACCACAATCAATTCAGAGCTGTAATTTGCCACATATCTCGAAGAGATATAAATCATCACACATGCAAAATTTCAGCTAGATCAGACAACTGGAAGTGGGTCAGGGGCATTACTTATTACACGCCTCTCGTATTATAACTCCTTATTCTATAGGATTTCGATGTGTATCATCTCTTCAGAGGAGAAAATATTTGCAAGTAATTATAATGGTTTACACCTTATTTGCTAAAGTCAGTAAGACATCTAAAATCACAATTAAAAGTTTTTTTAAGCATTTAAATATCATAGAGTAAGGAAAGTTAATGAAAAGGATAAAAAGTTCATATCTAAATTGCATGGTAAAATCGGAAGTGAATGCCTTTGATATAAGTGTGGTAAAGTGATCCAAACTGTATTTTGAGTAATCCACATCACGAGGTAATAGTCCGAAGTATATTATATCTTATTCTGAAGTATATATATATTAACAATTCTATTTGAGCTCTCCTTTGTGTGCCTTGATGAACAATTCAACACCATTGTCATTCCAGTAAACTCACTTCCTATAACTGTTGTTCTGCTGACCGATTTATGTTCCTATTTTGTCATTCTAACAGTTGGTGGAGACGTTGATATTATCACACTTCATTTTTAATACTATGAATCGCACAAATCCAGGATATATGACTCTGTTTAATTTATTATGAAACGGTCTGTTAAGACAGGAATCTATAATTAAGAAAAGGAATAAAAACATGGTTATTGGAATTTAACATTCTATTTTGTATTCATACATGCTTTGGAATTAAAAAAATAACATTTATTGAGCTTAAATTGTGAAAGTCTCACTATTAATAATGAATATATACGCGCCTGTCACCAGCGTGCTATCTACACAAAATGTACACATAATAATAACGACCGTCAGTATTTGAAACCAGGAAAGATTGATATTCGTTTTTATAGTTAGACAATGAAGAAAAAATAATAAAATAATAAAATCAATGTCTATATTTCACAGAAAAATCAGTGTCGACCGAAATAAATGGTGTGTACTGTTTTCAGTTATTGAAAACAAAACTTTTACCAGCGAATTTCGTTTTAAAAATTAATTTTATATGCTGTATTAGATATGCAGACATGGCGACGCATATTTAAAAGCAAAAGTTTACACACACGCACATTCCAGATGGATTTCTATCTATATTATAGTGTCCTATTAAAATAACCGGAATTGTAATTATCACAAACACAAAGACCTGTTTACATTTCAGCTCAGAAGTTATGGATTGCAAAATAGTAAAGAAGAGTATAATATCTTAATATTTACAATCTCTGGAAGACAGAAGAGAGCAGACACATTTTGGCATCATTCTGTCGCCGTGATACACACACTAACCAATGAACCAACAAACCAACCAACCAACACTCGTTACTGACGTAGGCAAAAAAAGCTTAATCGTAAAAAAACATACGTTGATACATTTGTCTTTGTGTTGATTTTAAGAATAAAAACAAAAGAATTGTCAGGTGTATTTATAATTTTAGCAAGCATTTGAAAAGTGCAAGCTAGAAAATTTAGCAATATATACATTCAGCAATGCAGCAGTTCAATTTAAACCAATTATTAAAACCTTATCATCTTAAGAACGGTAACATAATAAATGCATCTTATCTGTTTAGAAGTCGAAGCAATATCGAAGGCAAGTGTTTTTTGTTGGTTATTGCTTTGCGCTGATGAGATTGCCCCGTTGTACAATACTATAATAAATAAACTATTATATAACTATATGCCAACATTGCGGCCGAAACAATTGTATGCAAATTGTTAATAATAAAGGACTAATATTTTGAAAATATGTAACTACATCAGTGTCTGTTCCTCGTAACGTGGTATATGTGAGAAATATTTATAGCTCTTGTATTGCACTATTGAGCTATCTAAATAAGACCTTTGTGATATTTATATGGTATTGTTATCACAAGTAGTTTAATTACGCACACATGTATATAATAATTATATTACTTAATCTAAATATATGGTCTACCCCATTTCATCCACAGGCTCTACTCACGTATTGAACACTCTTGAAATAAATACTCTAAATTGGCACATAATAAATCTCCATAAAGAGATGCATAGTTCTTATTTACAATGCCTCTCCACGGGACAGAGTTAGACACCAGGGTTGTTTTTTAACGTGGAGAAAAGGAACAAAAATAAAAATTGTCTCAGTCGTGAAGGATTTCTCCTCCACTGAGAGAGAACAAGAAATTGAAGTGCAGCATATGGAGAACAGAGGGTATTTATTTGCTCCCCCACCGAGCAAATTAGGCACAAAGCCGATTTTTTAATGTGAGGAGTGAAGAAGAAATGGGGACCAACTTCCCGGGGAGTAGGGGAGCTGGATAGTGACAATTGGTATGAAGGGTTTCCCCTACATTGACCAAGGTCTTATATTTGGGGTCGGCCCTACATATGGTCTTTACTTGCAGTATCTGCCGGAACAGGTATTTATTTGCTCCCCCACCGAGCAAATTAGGCACAAGGCCGATTTTTTATGTGAGGAGTGAAGGGGGAATGAGGACCAACTCCCCGGGGAGTAGGGGAGCTGGATAGTGACAATTGGTATGAAGGGTTTCCCCTACATTGACCAAGGTCTTATATGTGGGGTTGCCCTCTCATAGGGTCTTTGCTTGCAGTATCTGCCGGAACAGATACTACACTTTGAGGTATTTATTTGCTCCCCCACTGAGCAAATTAGGCACAAGGCCGATTTTTAATGTGAGGAGTGAAGGGGAAATGGGGACCAACTCCCCGGGGAGTAGGGGAGCTGGATAGTGACAATTGGTATGAAGGGTTGCCCCTACATTGACCAAGGTCTTATATGTGGGGTCGCCCCCACATATGGTCTTTGCTTGCAGTATCTGCCGGAACAGATGGTATTTATTTGCTCCCCCGCCGAGCAAATTAGGCACAAGGCCGATTTTTAATGTGAGGAGTGAAGGGAGGGGGAAGGGAAAAAGGGGACCAGCTCCCGAGAGGTGGGAAATGGGAGCTGGTTAATGGTCAGGTATGTGGGGTTTCCCCCACATCTGGTCTTTGCTAGTCATAGCTAGTCATAGCTTGTAGTATCTGCCGGAACAGATGGTATTTATTTGCTCTCCCACCGAGCAAATTAGGCACAAGGCCGATTTTTAATGTGAGGAGTTAAGGGGAAATGGGGACCAACTCCCCGGGGAGTAGGGGAGCTGGATAGTGACAATTGGTATGAAGGGTTGCCCCTACATTGACCAAGGTCTTATATGTGGGGTCGCCCCCACATATGGTCTTTGCTTGCAGTATCTGCCGGAACAGATGGTATTTATTTGCTCCCCCACCGAGCAAATTAGGCACAAGGCCAATTTTTAATGTGAGGAGTGAAGGGAGGGGGAAGGGAAAAAGGGGACCATCTTCCGAGAGGTGGGAAATGGGAGCTGGTTAAAGGTCAGGTATGTGGGGTTGCCCCCACATCTGGTCTTTGCTTGCAGTATCTGCCGGAACAGATGGTATTTATTTGCTCCCCCACCGAGCAAATTAGGCACAAGGCCGATTTTTAATGTGAGGAGTGAAGGGAGGGGGAAGGGAAAAAGCGGACCAGCTCCCGAGAGGTGGGAAATGGGAGCTGGTTAAAGGTCAGGCATGTGGGGTTGCCCCCACATCTGGTCTTTGCTAGTCATCGCTTGCAGCATCTGCCGGAACAGATGGTATTTATTTGCTCCCCCACTGAGCAAATTAGGCACAAGGCCGTTTTTAATGTGAGGTAAAAACCAGCTCCCCTAAAAGTAGGTAAAAAGGGGGCACTCTGGTTACCAAAAATAATAATTGTCCTAGTATAGAGGGTTTCCCCTCCATTGACTGGTACAAATTATCTTAAGTGCAGCATCTGTCAGAACAGATGCTACACTTTGATCTTGACCAAAAGGCGAAGTCCGAGATGCATAGTTTTATATAGATTTTTAGTAATAATAACTGCTAAGACAATGGTTTATCACATAGTTGCTATTAAAACGTTTTTATGAAAGTCGACTGACGGTATGTTGATGACAGACTTCCCATTGTTTTGACGATGTTTCAATATTTGAAGCGCTTATGACACGCGGCATTCCATTCGAACGATCAGATTTGAAACTGTCATATAAATGATGTTAGTATGTTTGAAAAAGGAACGAGACAGTTCAAATTTTGTGCATGCGATGTAAAGTTATATTAGCTTCCATTTGCCAGTTCATTGAAATTGTGTTACAATATATATATCGAAGATAGAGACTGAGGTGGCCAAAAAGGAATAATGGAGATGGTTCGCGACAGAAAGTCAAAGTATAAGAAAGTAGAAATGGAATAAGAATAAGAAAAATGGAAAAGGCTGAAGGATGAAGAGAAAGAATAAGAAAAGATAAACAAGAAAGAGAAAAAACGTGGAGGATTCAAAAATAAGATAAGAAAGAAATATACTAGCACTTCTACTATTACTATCATTACTACTAATAATAATCTAATATATAAAAGGATGTATGTCTGTCTGTCCGTCTCCATATTTTCAAACTTTATCTCGTCCGAAACTAAAAGTCGGAAATCTATAACCTATCCGTTTGCCGGTGGGGTAGTCTTTGATTGTTGCGGGGACGTTTCTTGCTCCACGGGTGTAAAAAACGATATTTAACCGTTAAGATTCATATATAACACGATGGTTTGCTGGGAAGAATAAGTTGATTCGTTATGCGAACGACATCCGCCCCACTGGTGTGATCAAACGGTATTCAAAAACGATAAAACATACCTTAATAGCGTGGACTGCCCGGCCCAGATGATCACCTATTGGGGTCACTCTGACTGTGATGTCTGTTTGGTGTTAATTTCTGACTGTGATGTCTGCTTGGGTGGTGACAAATTACACGCAACACAGATTTGTAGAAAACAATTTAATTTGCATTAATAAAACAAAGGGCATTAAATTACAAATAATTTCTTTTATCCTAGCTTGCAAGCCGAGAAAGAGAGAGAGAGAGAGAGAGAGAGAGAGAGAGAGAGAGAGAGAGAGAGAGAGAGAGAGAGAGTTCTGTAAAAATGGGATTATGGGAAATCTAGTCTAACCCTTATACGACATGCCCCCATAACTTAGCAAAAATATTTGTGCTACTACGCTGAGAGTGGCGACTAACAAATAGTGCCACAAATCTATATGAAAACAATAGCCATAGTATTGCTGAACTAACGAGTGTCATTAGAAGTAAATAAACTTAGTGGAAAGTGAGCACTATGTCAGAATTATTGAGAACGTGGCACCTCGTGTTTCGGCGTGCTTGACATGGAACGACGATAAAAATAACGACTGTTGAACATTCATCACTGAAACTTGGTGGATAAGTCACATATAGAGGAATGCTTAGTTGCCTCAAACATAGGTGGATTGTGTGAAGATATTGTGGATTTTATTCACGATTTCATTGGGCTATCCTATATTTTGGATTATCAAATTGAATCATTCTTTGATAAAAAATATATTCTGAAAATAACAAGACTAATATCATTGGCAGTAATATCCTGATATTTTAAACTGTGTAAGACAAACTACAAACAATAAACGTGAACAAAGTTTCTTTCTTGAAACTGTCCGTCTGTGGAACACAACATTATTGGGATGCTTCCTAGCTGACTATAACATGGTCGTTTTAAAATCTAGTGTAAATAATTCATTATTGGGTTGACCTTTTTAATAATACGGAACCTAAGTTCCACCACAACCGATCATCACAGAGTTGTCTCACAATCTACCCGACACTCATTAACACTTGTCATCGAGCGATACTTGATAAGCGGTGACCCCCCCCTTGTAAAGATGTTACGCAATAAGCACACAATATACTTACTCAGTTAAAGCAAATAATAAGAAATATGTTATTTATTGCGATAAATTCAAAACTGGTTCTTTAATTGTTGACAGAGATAGATATGAAATGTAATCTACGAGTTTACTTAGCCGTTGGGGAACAGTGTTATTAATATTTCTACAGTTACATTTATTGCACAACCACTTCCCTGACCAATTGTCTTACCAACCATTTAAATGGACAATAGTTACGATTGTTTCGCACCGTTTAAATCGGCACGTAACACTACTCTTACAAATTAGAAACATTCTGTATCGTCTGAAGGCAACGACAATAATTAAGGCCTACCATTAACGATATATAATTACAACATGGCTTTAAAAGCTAATTATTTAAATTTAATTTAAACTTATTTATATGCTAAGGTCATTGTATGTTCGTACATAAGTTATCTAAGTACGGCACAATCACGTTCGCACACCGGTTCTCGCCAGATCGCCGAATTTAAGCAACGTTGAGTCTGGCCAGTACCAGATGGGTGACCCTTTGGAAAGGATTGGTGCTTTAAATACCTTCTGAGAAGGTTAGGTGTGGAACCAGCACCCTCACCCCGAAAAAGAACCCCTCGCTACAAAAGCATCTACAAAGTTGTAGATGGCCTATGCCCCTCCAGGGGCTCAAGACTATGAATGAATGGATACTATTTTGGCTCTACTATCATACCGATTGAATAGGCGAGTCGGGCATTATGATCCGATTTCTTCCGTCTCAACCAGTGTTTGCGTCAGTCGGGAAGCAGGCCAGAGGAACAATGTTCCGTAGCTGCACAGTTCTAAGAAAAAAAAAGCCTTGTTCATGGAATCTGCATTTAGATTTAGGCACAGATAGAGAGTGTCGATAGTAATGATAGCTAATCGAGTGTTTTTTTGTGTGTGTGAAAGTTCGGCAAATACGCTAGAAGACGAAGGAACGCATCTATCATGCGCTGGTGAGGACTATCCTTCTTTGTGAGAGCAGCGGATCTGTGCAAACTGGAAGTCTTCGACAACGTATGTCTTTGCAGCATTCTGTGTTGCCGTCGCGGAGATCGTGTGATTGGTTCTACTGTAAAACGAAGACTAAACCCGTGCTCCTACCGTCTGCCCATCTTCAATGCCGTCTCCAGTGGTTTGGACATGTAGCTCATCGATCAGAGGAAGACCTCATTCAAAAAGGAAGAACTTTTTCTCCTTCTCGGCCTGAATGGCACACTCGTGTCGATGGACAACTGAACACTCAGGTAACGATAATTAAGGACGTACCGGTGGTAAAATCGGGTTCACAATAATTTCCGTTGATGAAATCAGTTGTCAGCCGTATCCTACGACATGTGCCGATATAATCGAAACTAGACTCAATCCGATCAAGATGAGAGCTGCTACAAGTACAAGTCAAGTACGTTATCACCCTGCACCCATTTTTCAAATGTGCAATCTTTTGATCGTAGAAGATCTTATACAAATACATATTTTAAAAATCGTTTGATGTGGTTTTTGTGTCGAACGTGAAACTTGAAGTAAATACAATTTCTCTCATTGAAAAATCTATTCAAAGATTCATTAATATTGTAGAATCTGCGTTCGCACCATATACCCATAGAGTCACAAATTCATATATAAATAAATATTTAAACTACAATATAGACATTAGTATATTATCGTTTTCAACAAAGTTAGTACAATAAAATCTTAGGGGGTCTGTGTTTGCGCTCGACGTCCATTAAATGAAAATTTTTTTTTTATAGAAATCGACCCAGACAAGACATGGAGCCGCTTGATTTTGAAGCAAATAAACTATTACTTAAAGGCAAACATAGCTAAGGATAAGTGTTAGATGGATCTATTGCGACCCAATGACAGCAATTTTTATCCTTTTGTGAGAAACATCGCTCATATAATTTGAGACCTGAAGGAAAAAAGAAGGCAAGCCCAGCAACAATATACAACTGCGGTATTACAGATAAGTGGTACAAACATAAGCCGGCAACAGTACTTTAAAACGAGAATCACAAAATCCTATGGGACATGATCATACAACTGAGAAACTGTTGAAACTCGATTGAACACATGGAAATAAATACCTACGACACAAAAGTAAAATAGACCAGATATATTGAGCGCAAGGAAGTATATACAGTATTTATATAGAACCCATTGGTGCAGTCATAGGGAGACTGTCCCTGGATAAGGTGTCGGCTGGGTGGCCGTCGACTCTCGATCTCGTTGCCTCTCTGATAATACCTATAATAGTAGGAGCACTAGGAACAGTCCTGAAAAACTTTGAAAAAAGAATCAGAGAAATGACTGGAAAAAACAACAAGCAACAATAATGATAACAGCTGAAATATTAAGGAAAACCCTCGAATGTGGAGACTAAAACACAAGAACCACAAGCGCAGACCAGACAAATTGCTACAAAGACAAAAGATGAAGAATGGTTACATGGAACCAAGACCATTGAAGCTGCATATCTATAAGGTCTCTAACCCCACCCCCACACCATTACCATATCAAAAAGAGTGAGACCGAATAGCCAAATAGTAAAGGAGGAAGGAAAGACTGAGGAGTGAGCACTGACCAGACCTCCACTATATAAGTGCGAAGAGAACTGGGACCTTGGGGAGGCTTATTGTCGCTCAAATTCCAGTAAAGACCATCTTTGATGACCTGTGTGAAAGCTAATTGTGATCCAATAATAATAATAATAATAATAATAATAATAATAATAATAATAATAATAATATACATTATAATAATATAAGTTATAATAATTAACATAACATAAATAATAATAAATGTTTAATTATTAACTTATGTATATGCTTCATTGTTATGGGATCTTCAGTGTGGAGATACTGTTCAAGCTTGTCGAAGGATTTAAAGCCCTGGACACGAGTTACTTTTAACTCAAATCCAAATGCTCCAACTGATTCGGCTAATTTCATCTAATATGCGTAAAAAGAGAAATAAACCCTATGTCATTTGTATCCACCTGTAGGTGTCAAGTTTAAGAATCTTGCTATAGATTCTTATTTTCTGTTATTAAAGTATATTACAAAAATAGTTCAGGGCACATTCGCTTGCACATTTTTAATGATTTGGATTTACAGTCAATATTTGCGTATACACGGGAAGTGAGGATCATTTCGACTTGCTGCGCGTTGGAAACGGATGTTACGTCACAGGGTTCGGGATGAACGTAAGGTAGAATGTAAAAGATTGATTGCAAGATGCGAATACGTGCTTTTAAAACGTGCTCGCGATTCCTCTGTCTTTGCCCCTCTCTCTCTCTCTCTCTCTCTCTCTCTCTCTCTCTCTCTATATATATATATATATATATATATATATGTATGTCTCCTCCACCCCACTTATCAATCGGGTTAAAACATGCAACCAAGTCGAATAAACATATTCTTGTCTTTAACTGTTAGTCTCAGTTGGTCTTTTTTTCGATGTATTTATGGACTTGTTTGCATATGATGTTTTTCGATCACTAAAGAACTGCTGTATGAAGGGAAGGGCCCCTTCAGTCTTTGACAGACTATGGATAACCACGATGCGGTGTATACGCGTGAATTTTTTTGTGCCATTTTTTTTTGTCCTGAGTGTACATTGTTAAATAATAGAAGCAAGTGAAGCGTATGTACAGGACGACTGGAAACAAATGCCGAGATAAGCGGAGAGCACATACAGCGCCTAGAACTCCTAAATGGTCACCGATCTGGTACTAACCAGGCTCAACGTTGCTTAACTTCAGTGATCTGACGAGAACCGGTGCGCCAACGCGTTTATCCGTATAAACTGCTGTAAAGAGAACAGTTAACAAACTATGTTTATAAACTGACATGTCTTCTTTTATCGTGACTTACAAAATATTAGACATACCCTGAAGAGGGGAGGTCTAATGACTCATAAGAGAAATTTCACGTAGAGTAATGCAAAATTAGAGAAGCACACATTGATGGACTCAGACTTAGTAAAATCATACATTGTAATTTAAGATAGCGAAAGAGGGGCGGGGGGTGGACGTGCTTAAAAGATAAAGAATTTGAAAGCGGAAGTCAAGAAATCAAGATATAAAACAGTCCTACATCTCTCAGCCGACAACAAAGAAAACAGAGAACATGTAATAGTATTTATACAGATGTCAAAATAAAGTAACACCCCACCAGCATAATCTATACATTATTAAAATTTATACATCATTCGGAGCCGTACAAAGCACCAGCAAAAGTTTGAAATATCGATATTTTCTACTATTTTCGAAACTTTTTAGGTTTTAGATATACCTTAGCGTTTCCCGATATTGAATGAAAGACCAAGGAATGTTTTACACTGACAATAATTCTATTGCCGTCAAAATCGGTGAAATTACACATTTAACGATCAAATCGACTGATTGTCTGCTCTAGTCGGAGACTCACGGCGGTACATCGAGGGAAAGCTTCACATGCCTCTCCGCTGAGTCTTAGTTTACAAATTGTAGTCTATATTGCACTGGGGAAAACCTTCTGTTGACTTAAAAAAAATTATTTGTAGAATGAGCTAATTAAATTTAAAAATACTAACATTAATTATCGTGGTTTACTTGTGCTCAGAACGAAAACATTTATTTCGAACGCGTCCCTGTGTTATCAAAGAATATATTGTTGATTTTAAACGCCGAGCCCTTCTGCTTGTGCGGTTGTAAAACGTCTCAGATGCACTTGTGATATTTTGGTTAAAATAGGATAGTTCTTTCTTTAATCGACTTTATTCAAGTATTGATTTTCAGTACTTATCGGAGGCATCCAAATATCTACACGTAGCTTCAAAAACCATAAGACTGCTAAAAAAAAAACGATAAAAAAAGCTACCCATTCGTAAAAATAATCACGCAGTTCCAATAAAGATAACAAAAAAACTATGATTGCGAGTATAAAGAAGTGCATGTCAGAAGTAAAAAGTATTTCTGCTAACAAATAAACAGCTTGGCTTACTTATTAATTGTCTGGCCAGACATGTAAGAAGAAAAGTTTGTTTGCAAAGAAGAGAAAAACGAAACACACAAAACATGAAAAAAATTATTAAAGAAAGCATACCTGAAAAGATGTGGAAAATAGATTTGTTGTAAGTAAAATCAACGCACAGCTGAAATAAACATTCCTG
Organism: Euprymna scolopes; assembly: GCF_053919585.1. Lineage (NCBI taxonomy): Eukaryota > Metazoa > Mollusca > Cephalopoda > Sepiida > Sepiolidae > Euprymna > Euprymna scolopes. The sequence goes on from NC_136502.1 coordinate 117,435,282, forward strand.
ACAGTCTGACATCTACGCCTAATCAATATATATATATATATATATATATATATATATATATATATATATATATATATATATATATTGATATATATATATATATATATATATATATATATATATACATATATATGTATGTGTGTGTGCGTGTGTATAAATATATGTATGTATGTGTATGTGTGTATACATATATATATATATATTTGTGTGTGTATATATGTGTATACGTATGTGTAAAAATACACATACACGCAAATAGCCTGCACGCACACATATTTATTTATAATTACATGTATGTATCTGTAAAGCTAGACACACACACACACACACACACACACACACACACACACACACACACACACATATATATGTGAATCATGAAAAAGTATATATTTCATAACTTACTACCGAGCTCTACTAATGTGTTGAGCACTGTTGAAGTAAATACTAAACATTTACGCATAAAATTATATCTTCTCATTAATTTATGTTAGTAAAAGAAAATAGTTATATCTATATATATATGTATGTATATATATATATATATATATATATATATATATATATATATATATATATATATATATATATATATATGTGTATATATAAGAAGGAAATCCCAAAGGTTGCCCAAATTGAATTAAGATCAACAACGTTTCACTGTTCCAATGCGTTTATTGTCATCGAATTCGGTGAAATTACCAATTTTTAAAAATCAAATCAACTAGTCGTGCACCCATAGAAAACTCCACATGCATTTCGACAGTGACTTAGTCTACAATACATTGTGATCTAAATTTTACTGTATCGGACCTACTGTTGATTTTATACAATTATTTTTATATAATAGCTTGAATTAAAGTTTTAGATCCCAAAGTCAAGTATCATGATTCACTTAGGCTATAAACAAAAGCATTCATTTTGAACACGCCACCATTTTATAAAAGAACCTACTATTGATTTTATAAAAATAATATGAGTAGAGATAATAGTTAAAAAGACACACCATGAAATAAATATATTTTAAACCTTTCGGGTCTTTTCAAATGAGGAGGAATAGTCAGGTTTTCGACTGACTTGTAAAATTTAAAATTTACATTGGTTATAGTATTTACGAGGGGCGCGCAATAAGTAATGCCCCTGACCTACTTTCAGTTGTCTGATCTAGCTGAAATTTTGCATTTGCAATGATTTATATCTCTACGGGTTATGTGGCAAATTACAGCTCTAAACTAATTGTGGTTTCTGTTTTACAGGTGTTTGAACTGAGTCAGACGTGAAATGGAGCCTGTTGAATATCAAACAGTGATCCGGTTTTTGTATTTGAAAGGACGCACACAACAGGAGACTTTTGATGAAATGAAAGAAACTTATGGTGATAATGCCCCATCATGTGACCTTATAAAACACTGGCATCGTGAATTCAAACATAGCCGGAAGTCTGTGGAAACAGCTCACAGACCTAGTCGCCCCACCCTTCTGCCATTGATGAGGCATCTGTCCGTCAAGTTGATGCTGCCATTTTAGAAGATCGGCGCATTACTATTCGACAAATAGCCCAAGATGTCAAGATTAGCACAGGGCCTGTGGAAACTATCATTCATGACCATTTGCCTATGCATAAGGTGTCTGTCAGATGGATTCCAAGGTTGCTCACACCATTCCAGAAGAGAGAACGCGTCGAGTGCTCGAGGATGAATTTGGAGATGTGCCAAGAAGATGAGTCAAAGTTTTTCAAAAGACTGATTACACAGGATGAAACTTTGGTCCATCACTATGATCCATAGACCAAAGCCCAGTCAATGCAGTGGAAGCACTTGGACTCACAACCTCCAAAGAAGACAAGGGTGCAGCCCTCCGCTGGCAAGGTCATGTTCACAGTCTTCTGAGATCAGGACGGAGTAGTGATGACAGATTTCCTGGCAAAGGGTACCATAATTACAGGAGTCTATTATGCTTCACTTCTAAGGAAATTAAGGGAAGCTATCAAAATCAAGAGGCGGGGCAAGATCAGCAAAGGTACCGTCCTCCTGCAGGACAACGTTCCGGTCCACAACTCGCATGTCGCCAGATCAGAAGCACGGGCGTGTGGTTATGAAATCCTTCCCCATCCTCCCTACTCTCCTGACCTTGCACCCTCTGACTTTCACCTCTTCCCAGCCATGAAGTTGTTTTTGAAAGGAAAGCGTTTCTCAGATGATGCAGTCTTGATTTCTGAAGTCACGTTGTGGTTGAAGGACCAACCTGTGGTGTTCTACAAAAACGGTCTCCAGAACTACACCAAACGATGGGAGAAATGCATACCTCTGGGTGGTTCCTACGTAGAGAAAGACTAATAGCTTTGCCAAGTTTCGTTGCTCTACTACTATGGGAAGTGGGTCAGGAGCATTACTTATTGCACGCCCCTCGTATTATTAAGAAATTGTGAAAAAAAATAAAAAGAGACGAAAGGCGGAATAAAGTAGAGTTGAGAAAAAAGACGTAGAGAAAGAAAACAAGGAAAGAGGAAGAGAAAGAGTAGAGAAATTGTGTTTGTTAGGAAGGAGAAAAAAGAGGTGGGTAAAGTCTGAAAGAGACACAGATAGAAAAAAAATAAGAAAACATATCAGGGAATCAGGGTGACCACTACCACCGAGAGAAAAGGCCTGTTAACTGAAAGATCCGCTGCTGGGAACAATCTTAGTATCTAGACTTGTCAGACAAGCATTGGCCATGGCTACCGTCAAAACTTAAAAATGGGAAATGATTCTTTCTATTTTTACCTATTTTCATTTTTTAGATACTAGCAGACCGCTCGGCGTTGCCCTATAATAGCATTCACTTTCATATTATATTTTAATTTATACATACTTCATAATTAATTTTATATAGTCAATTCTATATTGAATATTATATTATACCCAAAATATAGTAGTAGATGCACTCCGGCGTTGCCCGGTTGCAAAATAGGCTTAAATATATTTTCATATTTTCATCTATCGCTTATTATATTGTATCCAATATATAGTAGAGATTTCAAAATTTAAAATATTGAAACCAAAGCATATTCGGTTTTCCGACGCATATAAAATCTTTAAAATAACATTGCTAAACATATAAATGTATATTTTCGCATGCGTAAAATAATACCTTATGTCGACCAGTTCCATTTGTATTTTCAATTCTTACCCCTTAGCAGCTAATTTACAGGATAAAAACCAAAACAATTTTGTTTCCCAAGTTCAAATCTCCTATATATCCAGTTTCAAATCTGTATACAAAAAAATGGCAGAATAGTTTGGTAGCCACCGTTTCTCATATACACCGATAAAAAAATAGGTTACTTTAATATATATACTAGTACGCTGCACGCCTTTTTATTAATATCAAAATTAAACTTTAGCTCATTATTAATTCGTTTCAGATTACATTAAGTTTATTTATTCAATTCGTGTCCTTGTTTATTCATTCATAATTGTTTCTATCGAGATAATTTATATTTAAATTTGTATAATGTTGATATGATACTTGATCTGATCTCCAGCATTTAAATTCTCACCTATGTCTATCGATTGGATAATGTACCTTTCTCTCACATAAAATTCTAACTTTTTTGTAAATTTTTAATATTCATGAGTATATGCATCTTTATATATATATATATATATATATATATATATATATATATATATATATACTAGCAAAAGTACCCGTCGCCTACAGAAAATGGACTCTGATTTATGAAAGTAGGATAGGTTATGAAAAGGAAGGGTTGTAAAGAGATAGCTTTGAATTTGGGAGTATCAAAACCAAAGCAAAATATGATGACAGTAAAAATAAAATAGATAAACCCCATAATTTATTATACCATACCTTGTTCACACTGAAACACTTATCACAATATTCTGTGGATCTATATTAAAAAAAAAACTTGTTAAACTTTGTGACATATTTCGATTCTATGGAGGTCAGGCGCGAACGAACACCCCATAATTATATTAAACTATATTTCTTCAAACTCAAACATAATTATCAAAGTATACTTACGCAGATAGATATGAAAAGTCTTTATCAAAGTTTGTGCCTATTTCTATTCTATGGAGGCCAGGCGCGAACGCAGACCCCACAATTTTATTATACCATCAATATTTAAGTTAAAACATACTTATCAAAGTATTATTATGTACATCTATATCAAAAACACTTGTAAACGTTATTTTTAAATTTTTTATTTCCATACTTTTTGGACTAGGCGCGTACGCAGACCTCACAATTTTAATGAATCATCATTATGCCAGATCAAACATACCCATTCCTGTGTCTCGATATATCTTCTAACATTATATGTGATCAGTTTTCTATAATAGTCAACCGTATAGGAGCCTGTTCATGACCAGACACACACACACGGTCAGCTTTATATATATACTAGCAGGGGTGCCCGGCGTTGCTCGGGTGTTTGGAGGTGTATGCTGTGCAAAAAAAGCAAAAAAACAAAAAAATGGTTAATGTTTTAAAACTTTGACCCCTATTATGACCCCTTAAAATTTATTGTTTCGGGCTCAAATCACTTTATTAAGTTAGATCCATGTTCAAGGAACCTATATCTAAAATTTCAAGTGTCTAGACCTAAAATTGTCGGAGGAGTTTGGTAGAGTTCTTAAAGGTCAAATCGTTGAAATTTGACCCGTTAACAGCCAAATTTCTGGCTGACACCCGTCACATCGATTTTCCCAAATCTCAGTACCCGGTATTTCAAATTTCGAGTCTATAGACTAAAATTGACAGAGTTATTGCGTAGGGAAATGTACACAGACAGACAGACAGACACGTTCACTTTTATATATATATATATAATTATTTTTTACTATATATATGTCTATGTAAGTTTTTTCCTTAAATAAACTTAATATCTCCTAATTTCTATATAATCCATATAATACTACTATTAGAAATATCTTTATACGTCCAGTTTTATCTCTATTACTTTATTATGATTTTAAAGTCATGATATTTGATTTTATTTGTATCATATTTTATCTGAGTAAATCAAACTTATATGAATTTTTATATACTTTTTTATCGACTTACTTGAAATGAAAGTTTTCCATTATCACGCATATAATAAAAAACACAGAGTTCATAGTTTCCATTTAAATTTTGACACGCATAAAGATTTTATGACACGCGTATTTAAGCCTCAAACTAAATAAAGTTCAACCTAAATTTAACATCCATCCTTCCTCATAACATTGATTCCTGTTATCAACGATTTTGCCGTGTAAGCCTTCTCGGCCTTTTTCTCTATTTCTTTTTCCTTTCTCCTTTCATCTTCTCCTTCAATTAGTTTATTTTTTCCTCTTCATCATGTAAGATTAACGTCTAAAAACTGAATGATCGGTCCTTTATTTATGAACCCATAAAAGCTGAAAAGCTATAACAAACATCTATATGAGTACTTTGACCTTAGTTCCTGATTTCAAAAGGCGAAAAATTAAAAGATACATCTGCCTTACTTTTAATGCTAGGTTTATTTATGGTGTCTTTTACATATAATATAAACCCTTCCCAATATTTTGCTGATGAGGAAACTTTGTTTGTTAAAAACACTATATGTAAAAATTATTGTCCGTAACTTGATGTCTACCACAATAAAAACATTGTTTTCCGAAACGATCGTACAAATTATTGATTTTATTGTTGTTCCTTCTTATGAAACGGATTTTTAATTTAATTATAATTTGATTTTTAAATTATCAATCACATTACTAAATATTAAATTAGCTCTAGGATATTTACCTATCGAGCTTATTATATATCTAAATTACAACGAGCACTTTTTCTTTCCCTGTATTTTAATTAAACTAGTAATTTTACTATTACATTAAAATACACTCTGATCTTTAGACTATTGTTCTAATCTCCTTTAAATTATATATATATATGTATATGTGTGTGTGTGTGTGTTTGTGTGTGTGTGTGTGTGTGTGTGTGTATGTGTTGAAAGATATATATGTGTCTGTGTATATAAACTTCTATATTTGTATATTCGTACGTGTGTGGGTATAATCGGTGGATATATAATACAATTGACTATTGATCTGTCACAATGTCTCTGCATTCTCAAAGATTCCGGAAATTTCCTATTTTCAACACCAACGAATTTTACATCGCCGGAAATATTTACCATTTCTTCTGCCTTTGGAACAGACATTTTCGAAACTTTACATATTTTGGATGCTACCTCCGGTTTTTTTTTCAAAAGTTATCGTTAGATTGCCTAGGTCTTATGATATCCTTCATCTATGCTTTTTAAATATTGTTTCATAACATTTACAATATATGTTCTAATGAGCAAAATATATGTTTATTCATAATTAATCGTTTTACTACCTTTGCGATTTTTCTCTGATGATATCACCCATTTGGAAAATCCATGGATTAAAGAAATAAATATAATTCTTTTACATATATCTTTTGTTTGAAACAATAAATTCTTAAATTGAATTTATTTATATATATTTTTAATCCACAGAATTTTACTATAATTCATCCCCCCCCTCTCTCTCTCTCTATATATATATATATATATATATATATATATGCATATAGTTGTCCAGAAAGTTGTTAGATGAGACAAATAATTAGTACCGTCGGTTTCAAGCCCGATAATAAGGACCGTTTAAGGTATCCTTTTTAAGCTTGATAAGGATACCTTAAACGGTCCTTATTATCGGGCTTGAAACCGACGGTACCAATGATTTGTCTCATCTAAAAATTTTCTGTACAGAAAATATAAATGCGCTCTTACATTTCGGATTTTCCTTTTAATTGAGCACTCTGTTGGATTTCTTTTTCCAAAAAAAAAAACTAATCATATATATATATATATATATATATATATATATATATAGGAATTATAGTTCAATAAAAAACCAGTAGGTAACAATTCACTGTATATTTATCCAAGTTACGTATATGTGTGAAACACACACAAGAATTGAAACGGAGCGCGTGTGAGAAAATATTAGCAGCAGCAGTCGTTAAAGCATGTATGCAAATTAGTAAATGTATGCGAGCTTGTAAAAATAAACCAGAGAAAAATGCACCACGTGACGAAGGAGAAAAGCAAGTTATGTACCGGACAACGTGGACGCGTGAACACGAATAAGTTAATTTCATTTGCACAATATAACGCCGCGTCAGATGTTTATTTGTTTCTTATTTTTCTTTATATTTTTTCATTTATGACTGTGCCAGACGGCGTGCGGATTGGAGAAGTTGTAATTGTAGCGACACAGTTAAAAAACTGACATCTACGTTACAGAATGACAAAACCAATTTATATATAATATACAATTTATAAATAATATACAATTTATATATAATATACAATTATAATATACAATTTATATATAATATAGAATTTATATATAATATAGAATTTATATATAACATACAATTTATATAAAATATACAATTTATATATAATATACAATTCATATATAATATACAATTTATATGTAATATAAAATTTATAAATAATATACAATTCATATGTAATATAGAATTTATATATAATATAGAATTTATATATAATATACAATTTATATATAATATAGAATTTATATGTAATATACAATTTATAAATAATATACAATTTATATATAATATACAATTTATGTATAATATACAATTTATATGTAATATACAATTTATAAATAATATACAATTCATGTATAATATACAATTTATGTATAATATATAATTTATAAATAATATACTATTTATAAATAATATACAATTTATAAATAATATACAATTCATATATAATATACAATTTATGTATAATATACAATTCATATATAATATACCTAACTATAATTAGAAGATGGCTTCCCTCCTCTGCTCGACGATAGAAACAAATTTAAGACAACTTTTGTAGAACCTGAGAATCGGTGGGAAATGAAAAATAAAAGAAAAATTAATGATTGAAAATATTTTGTTCTTTAATCCGGCGTTTAATAAGAACCCAACGGTAGACGGCTGTTGCGAAAAAATAAAGTGATTGCAATGAACACATTAAGAAATTGAGAGTGCTGGGAACTCTATAAGATTTAATGTTACTCATATTCTAAGTACATCACTTGTTCTTCTCAGTGAACAATCAAGAACGATCTATTTGTGAAACACAATCCCACAGACTTACTTCCCAGCTGACTACAATATTCTCGTTTTCAAGTCCAATGTTAAACTATTATTGAGCTGTTCTTTTAAATAATCAAATTTTGCACAGCATGAAGCATCATCTCCAACCCTTTCAAGGTGTTGTAGCATCGTTTGCCTGGGAAACTAATTCGTCCTTACCCTCGAGTGGCCTATTAGTCTTCACAAGCATTGACTAATTAGAACCAGAAAAATTACTGGTCAGAACTCGTTTGTCATATTCGTAGTGTTTTTGATCTGGCAGCTTGCCTCGATCATCCCAACTCGACATCGGCAGATGTTCTTGTCATTTATTGCTGTGTAAAGATCATCTTTCTGGCACCCGACGTCATTTACTAAGTGACCAAATTTATATTTTCATTAGACCGCAACCCAATGATGATGCTCCCTGTCTCGGATTACAGCAACAGACCGCTTAATTTTTCGCTCTTGAATAATGTAGTTTTAATTGTTGGTTTGATTCTACTACTACTACTACTACTACTACTACTACTACTACTACTACTACTACTACTACTACAGGCTACGAATCAGCATGAGCTAAATTTAATCCAATGCCAAATAGTATATTTTATAGTATACACAAGGTTCGTATTGTTTGGATTAATATAACTACTGTTCTCATCTTGAGTTTTATTTTCATTGACTGATGATGAGAACAGTCGTCCGAATAATTCAGATAGTACGGATTATCACTCCTCAACAGTTGGGAAAAATGCAAAAGGTGTTTAACAAATCATGATTAATTGATTATGCGCCATTTGTCATAGCATTAACAACTTACCAACTGATTTAAACAATCAGACGCTTCTTTGCTGAAAGTTCGTGTTGTTTAACTCGGCACTAGAATGCGACCATCTCAGACATTGCCCCCTCATTTAAGAGTAGTTTAATTTTCAATAGATTATGGTATCCCTATGTGGGAAATGAAGACGGTAATTCTTGGCTAGTTTAGCAACCGACCAGAATGCCTATTCGGGTGATCTCATTTTCCTTACCTCATCAGCTTGTGTCACATCCAGTTGCAGTAGAAAGCACATACGTCTTTTCACTTATGTACCCATATTTTACAGACACTATGTATTTATTTCAAAAGGAAAATATCTGTAATCTTGTCCGTATTTTAAAAAATGGACACAGACTTTGTATGTAGAGCCAGTAAAGGAAATGAGAACTTCGACACAAACTTTCCAGGTGACAGAAAAGCTATTTATTTTCTTTGTTTACTACACGAGTCTCCGACACGTATTAAACACCAGTATGCCATTTAGTTTCTGACAGCCACGTCGGCCGGCTATCAATACACAGCACCAGACACAGCTGGCTGTCAATCCATGGCACCAGACACAGCAGGCTGTCAATCCATGGCACCAGACACAGCTGGCTGTCAATCCATGGTACCAGACACAGCTGGCTATCAATCCATGGCACCAAACACAGCTGGCTGTCAATCCATGGAACCAGACACAGCTGGCTGTCAATCCATGGTACCAGACACAGCTGGCTGTCAATCCATGGCACCAGACACAGCTGGCTGTAAATCCATGGCACCAGACACAGCTGGCTGTCAATCCATGGAACCAGACACAGCTGGCTGTCAATCCATGGTACCAGACACAGCTGGCTGTCAATCCATGGTACCAGACACAGCTGGCTGTAAATCCATGGCACCAGACACAGCTGGCTGTCAATCCATGGAACCAGACACAGCTGGCTGTCAATCCATGGTACCAGACACAGCTGGCTGTCAATCCATGGTACCAGACACAGCTGGCTGTAAATCCATGGCACCAGACACAGCTGGCTGTCAATCCATGGCACCAGACACAGCAGGATGTCAATGCCTGGCACCAGACACAGCTGGCTGTCAATCCATAGCAACACACACAGCTGGCTGTAAATCCATGGCACCAGACACAGCTGGCTGTAAATCCATGGCACCAGACACAGCTGGCTGTCAATCCATGGCACTAGACACAGCTGGCTGTAAATCCATGGCACCAGACACAGCTGGCTGTCAATACATGACACCAGATACAGTTGGCTGTCAATCCATGGTACCAGACACAGCTGGCTGTCAATCCATGGCACCAGACACAGCTGGCTGTCAATCCATGGCACCAGACAAAGCTGGCTGTCAATACATGGCACCAGACACAGCTGGCTGTCCATCCATGGAACCAGACACAGCTGGCTGTCAATCCATGGCACCAGACACAGTTGGCTGTCAATACATGGCACCAGACACAGCTGGCTGTCAATACATGGCACCAGACACAGCTGGCTGTCAATACATGGCACCAGACACAGCTGGCTGTCAATACATGGCAACAGATACAGCTGGCTGTCAATAGACGGCACCAGATACAGCTGGAAGGCCGGCCAGCTTGCTTCCAAAATAAGTGCAAAAAGCTCGCGTGTTTTTCGAGCGTAACATTTAAATCTCCAACCTTTCTTTTTCCTTCTCTTTTTATTCTCCACCCGTCTTCACGATCTTTATACATATATGCACAGTCCATTCCATGGCGACACGCCCACGTCATGATTTGAAACGCTGACTCGCCACATCATTTTAATGGCTCAGGCAGACTGCGCTAGACATCCTTTTGAAAAATGGAGTGAATTTTCTTATTCTTATTTTGAGAATGTAAAAAGAATAAGCTGAAATGAACAAGCATTTAAGATCAATACATAATACGCAGATTAATGGTATACTTATTTAAATTATAATGCAAAAATTATAATGCAAGTAAAATACAGGATATAACGATGAAATTGCCGCACTAGAACAGACGGTATAATTCCATTTCCGTTTGATGAAAACCGGTTTTCTTTTTTTGTTGCATGGCATCTACTAGTTTTCCAGTTGTGTACAAATCCGAAGAGCGATATGAGTCTGAAAGTGACTCAATGTTAAACAAGCAAGATTGGAGTTGCACCGCTATACAACTCTGCTCTCTACCGATCCAAGTTATGACAACTGGACCATTGCCAGCACCCTCAAAATGCATCGCTGGATTGCTACGAATAACAGGGGCGTGCCGAGTGTGATAAAAAACTAGTTGCCGGTCACGGTTATGGTCTATGGTGTGGTTTCAAGTGAGGGCCATATCATGCCACCTCACATCTGCGAAATCGGCTAAAATGCCAACACCAAAGTGTACCTGGATGTGCTGAAGAGTGTGGTGATCCTCTGAGATTGTCACTGGCAGACGCTAGGTGTGGAAGCAGGACACAGCACCGGCCCACAAGTCCAAAGAGACCCAGGCCTGAGTTCAGAAGAAGTGCTATAACTTTGTAACCTTCTCTTACTAGCCCCTCCTACTTCTCGTACCTAAACCCACTGGAATACTTCGTTTGGTCATACGCCGAAAACATCACCAATATGACATCCTATAACACCAAAACTAGGCTGATTGCCGCCATTCGCTGAATATTCTATTCGCCGAGATCTTGCTGGTGAGTGTGGAAAGGGCATGCTTCCAGTTCTGGACCCGTATCGAAACGGTGAATGAGGCAGAAGGCGGCTGCATTGAATAGATACCAGCTCTATTACATAATCAAGCTACCTGAATTGATTTTTTTCAATTGTCCTTTACTCCTGATCTGAAATGGAACACCTACATCAAGTCTGTTGCCAAGGTCGCTGGAAAGATGGTGGGATCCTTCTATCGCTCTAGAAGATATCTCACTACTGATGCAATTCTCTATCTATATAAAAGCTAAGTACGTCCAAGGATGGAGTACTGCTGCCATATCTGGGCAGGAACTGCTAAAAACAGCCTATCCTGCCTTGACAGAGTACAAAATAGACTTCGTGGCTTAGTGGGCGATGCCCTTTTCTCTACCCTGCAACCTCTCTCCCACAGAAGAGACTATCCTTGTTTTATCGTTATTTCCATGACAGGTGCTCGTCTGAACTCCAATCTCTGGTCCTCCCTCGCAAATCTTTCACGAAAAATACCCGTCTAGCTGAATCCACTGTGAAAAATCTCCCCCACTCTTTATCTGTGCCTAAATCAAAACGTGGATTCCATGAACAAAGCTTCTTTCTTAGAACTGCACGCCTGTTGAACTCTGTTCCGTCTGTCTGCTTCCCACCTGACTACAACTTGGATGTCTTCAAGTCCAACGTTAACAAATTCCTAATGAACCGCCCCCTTAGGTAAACACTTCATCAAATCTCTACACTAACGTACTGTACTTGCAATAACCCTTATCCCTAAGTGGCTTCCGGGCCTTGATTAGTGGTGACCACCGTGTAAAAAAAAGTTTTAAAATAAAGCTGTATTGTTGTTTTCTTTATAGCGACAAATTGTATCGTCCAATTCTTTATGTTTGCGACTTAATTGAATGACCGACTTAGCTGATATAGTCCGTTTACGTAGAATATTGTTCATAAAAAAGATTTGTTTAACGTCACAATAAAATATACCCTGTCTGAACAATGCAAATTCAAAAAAAGGACGAGATCGCTTTTTGTGTTTATTTAAAAAAAAAAAAAGGCTGATGATTGGTCAAATATTGTTTTCTTGTCCAATCAAACGATATTATTATGGAATGTCGGTGAGATTATTCATTAAAACACTAGAAAAGGGGAGATAATCAATTTTAGGATGCACGGGAGGTAATTTATTGATATATTCCTTTTCATACAATTTGTAACCTAACAACACTGAGTAATTATAAGGCCAGATATGAAAATATATGCAGGGACATATGCTAATGAACAATAATGCCGCGATTAAATGGAAAAAGAAAATTCTGTATATATGTGCCAACGGTTTTAGCCTATCTATACCGATGCATAGTCATTTAATTTTTCTTTATATTTCCCTCAAGAACAGAATCTTCTACACATATAAGAGCCATATACGATCTAAGATGAAGTCACCCATCGACGTAAATACCCAAAACAAACCAGACATGCATCAACATCTCATTCCTACACAATAGCGATCCCCAGATGCCAGAAAACCTTCTACGCTAAAAGTTTCTTCCCTAGAACTGATTGACTTTGGAATTCCCTTCCGGGTTCCTGCTTCCGTGTTTTTACTGACATGCAGAAGTGCCAGTGTAATGTAAGCAGACATCTTGACGTTATAATAATATCTGATCATTGTTGTAATGGTGTGAGAAAAAAACGCGTAGTAATTTCGATGTGCAGCGGTTCTTCACTGAAGACATAATTAAGCTAAACGAAACATTACATAAAAGGGAGCATTCGAAAGAAACAGGGCAAAACATTGTCTGCTAAGAAATTATCGGAAATTAAAAGTTTTTCTTATCGGAGACGATGCGAATTATATTATATGAGGTAATTTTATTATTGGTATTGAACTGTGTAGCACAATGTTACTTTCTGGATATTTATTATTATTTATTAATTTATCTGATTTTGGTCAGTTCTATATTTAAAATATTCTTTTCAAAAAACATGTGAATAAACTAATTTTTAGTGAATATTCCTATTTAATAGTCTCTCCACCAGGTCGGTTTGTAATATGGGGAAGATCCAGCTCCTCAAAAAGCAGCACTCTGGATAGGCACAAAAATTTATATTATCTCGGTCATACAGGATTTCTCCTCCACTGACCGAGGAAAAAACTGAAGTGTAACATCAGAACAGTTATTACACTGTAATATTTAGTATATATTAATGATTTTTCTGTCTAAAAAACAATTTTTTTGGCACTACCCAGAAAAATATCAGATTTATCAAAACATATTTGCTGATTAAATAACTTTATCATTCCGTTGAATGTCCAGGAGTCATATTTGTATTCTTTATTATGGTTCCTTGTGAATCCACGCAAATCGATATAAGAATTTTTTTTTTCATAATCAGCTCGGAGTAATACTAAATCAAATTATGTAAGGTTTATACATGTAAGAAGAGGACGTACAAAAATAATGACTCTTATTTTCCTATTCCGCCCTAATGGATCAGATGCGACGGAAAAATGCATTGTTATGATGACTGAACTCATGCACTCATGACCTGAATTTTTCATTTGTCTATTTCAGATATTGACAGTGTTGGACTCTTAGAAAACAATTTCCGCCAGGGACTTGTGTTAGTCGTAGGGATTCGTCATTGTATTACATACTGGGTGTTATTTTTGAAGCTACCAAATATGAGAGTATGTTTCGTTATTCTTATTTAGATGGCGACTTATATATTTGTTGTTATTCATGTTAGTAAGAGTCTTAGAGTGATAGAGACAGCCATAGAAGTGTTCATGTTGTTGAGTCTTAGATATTATATATTCATTGTGAGCGTTCATATTGTTTTAGGATGTTCATGTTTGTAGAGATAGCATATTGGCGACATAAAAAGGGTATATATAAAGAGAGAGACAGTTCTGTATATATATATATATATATATATATATATATATATATATATATATATATATATATAATAGATACTGTACATGTTACCACAAGAGCATCAAGCCTGTAATTCAACTAGAAGGAGATTTTTGAATATCTTGATAGATAGACCGAGAGTGCGTTTGACATTTACGTTTTGACAGTTGTACATATAAACACGTTACCTTTCTCGTTGTAATGATGACCACAGACGACGACAGTTATGACACACGTGATGATCATTTATTCTTCGACCGGTCGGAAATGATTCTGTATTTCAGGGATTCAAAGTTGTTACATGGTTATTTCTAAACCCTCCCGCTTCCAGAGGGAGCCTTGACTCTAACCGAGAATCGGTCTGAACCTCTCTGCTCCTCTGATCTGACTTATCTAACTTCTCCTAACTTCGAACTCTTTCCTATATTGAAAAATCACAAGTAATTCTGGTCAACGTGACCATAACTCACGTGTTATCAACATGCACGATTTGCACGTTTTTGAAACCATTTCTGACGACCAGGAAATTTCTCATCCTCTTTGTTGTTTTACAAAGGAATTTAACCTACTTGTCTAATTCTATGACCCATATTTTATTATGCATTCTTTCTAAAAATGTGAATAGTTTCCAGCCAAATTTGTATTTATTAAATATTTTAACAGAATCAACAATTTAACTGGACATTCCACTTATAATAACATTCTGTGTTTATTTTAACTTATGATTGGAATTCTCAATTCCAAGTCTAGCTTCGCAAGTTCGAATCCTTGACTATCCTATTTCATATTTACATTTAACTAATTCCCTATTTTTTTTACTTACATGAAAGGGGACAGCCCTTATCATGTAACAATTGAATTCCTTCATGTAGCAAAAATTGAACCGATCAAGATTCACCGGCGCCTGTTAAATATTTACAAAGCTAATGCAGTTAATATCAGCACACTTCAGAGATGGGTTCGTCGATTTCAGAGTGGCGAGAGATATGTGAATGACAAAGCACACTCTGGGCATCCATGCACACCACTACCCAATCGCTAGCAAAACTGCATTAAAAATGGTGATGAATTCGTAGAAAAATAAATTCGGGAGCACAATTGGTACCGCTTCCGTCTCTGTAGCTCTTAAACCTTTTTAGTTAACAAATGAAATGCATTACATTTCGATCGACCCATGAGTTTTAGCCGGACGCACAAATGGGTTAAAACTGAAAATACTGACTTCCTCACTAAAAGATACACCAAACATTGATGTTATTGTTTTTTCCCTTTTCCTTTGTAAAACTCAATCATGTCCTGCAAGGTAAAAAATAAAAATCAATATTTTACTTTTACTTCCAGAAACAACCAAACCAAACACCATGGATAAATATTTAAAGATATAAATAACTTGAAGACTAAAAACATTTTCCAAAATTACCGGATTCGGCCTTAAATAATCCGAAAAAAGGGTTGCCATATCGTAAAACAATCCAACCAAACCAAATTCAATGGATAAATATTTGAAGATATAAAAAAATTGAGACGTGATTGTTTGATTAAAATAAAATTTGAGACGTAATTGTTTGATTAAAATAAAATTAGAGACGTAATTGTTTAATTAAAATGGAATTTGCCAGATGAAGGTCGAACGACGGCATTTCCAATATACATGCGTAACGTAATAGCTATTGATTCATGTTTCAATTTTTAGCGTTGCAGCAAACATATTTTCATAACTTAACGTCAAAGGAAAAAGTAAATCTTAAGCTAAACGTTTTGGGTTCGATTTTCTGTGGTGGCGCACAAGTCATTTCTTTTTTTAACTTTTAAAATCATTATTATATTTTGTGTCCTATATAATAATAATAATAATAATAATAATAATAATAATAATAATAATAAATACGAAATCTGCATTAATCAGAATATCATATTTAAGCATAATTTACGACCGGACAATGCCGGGCGGCCTGCTAGTATATGCATAAATTTTAAGCATTAACACACATTAACACCAAAATTACTAAATTCGGCATTAAATGACGCAAAAAAGGTTGATATGCCGTGAAACAAAAAATAGCCATCAGAAGAAAGCCTCATTGGTTTTAAAAGTTGCGTTTTTTTCTGTGTATGCAAATATCGGTGCGATTTGAAAGAGGATATTTTTTTGTTGTAAATTAAAATGATAGTTTAAACCTCGTTTTCCGCGCATCTGTCTGGTGATACATTATTTGGCATCATGTCTGCTTCAAGTTTTATTCTTGAATATATTTCTTTTCTTTGTTTTCCTCCTTTGTTTTTCTTCCTCCCAAAGTGCAGCAATTATAGCGTATTTTCTCTGCTTGTTTACCGTAGCATTTGTCAGTTGGGTAGTTCATTATCTTCCTCGTCTTGTCTCGGGTTTGATATTGTTTTGACTGCATTTTTTTATTATTCTACTCTTGGAGTCGTCACTATCCCTCTTCTTCGTTTTACGTCTCTACTAAAATAGATAAATAGATAAGAAGTAACAATAAAAATAATAAGCGAACGATAATAGAAAACATGAAGTGCTGAAAAAACATTGCGGACGACACCGCGAACAACGGGACACACTAATCTAAGCAAGGGAAGTAACTGCGTAATTATGAGTCTACGAAGGCAATTTAAAATCAAGAAAAGTTTTGTTTATCTCTCCATCAGATACGACGTGTCGTTATCAACGCCTCTCAATTTGATTGTCCTCCGTCAAGGTTGGCTACGGGTGTAACAGCGCTTTGAAGTGCCTGCTGTTGATACTGATTAGTAACTGTTAGCGTTTTGCTAAACTAGTACGTAGCAAATTAGATTAGCAAGAATGAAACAATTGTAACTAACTAGGAAATGCACTTTTTTTTGCTATCAATTCTTTTTATGAAGTCTTGGTTTTGTGAAGACAGTATATATATATATATGTATATATATATATGTATATATATATGTATGTATATATATATATACATATATATATATATATATCGATTGTATTGATTGATTTCTTAGATGAAAATCTAATGAAATTCGCGTGTTATCTTCTCTTCTCTATATAAATAAAATGAACTCATTTTTTCCCGTCGGATTTTGACCTTAATAGGATTAAAAATCAAGATATTTCATGCAAATATAATATGCACAAACGTCAGAACAATATCTGAGGTGTGTTATAGGCTTATTATTTCTCAAATTCCTCGATAATCTTAGATTTCTATACTTTTTCTGCTGAGAAGTCACGGCCAAAATCGGTTAAGATCAATGGAAGTGGTAAAATATTTTCTCTCTTATAAATTTCTCCTCCCCCTGCCACCACTTAACACCGTTTGGGGATCGTTCACAAGGAACAGTTGAGAAGAGAACACCGGTTTGGCTTCGTAGTTCTTTCATGTGAAGTTATTTAAAATCATTATACTAAGCTGCAGTGCTCTGTGGCGTAATGGTCAGCGTGCTGGACAATTCACATTATATTTTCACGTTCGCGCCGACCTACCGTAGTCGTTTTTTTTTTTTTCCTAAACAACTGGAATGGACTTTTCTTGGTGGCCGAACTGTTAACGTTGCAGATGTTTTTTTTTTTTCACACTTTATTTTCCTACTTACTCATGACTCCGGGTTTGATCCTTCCTACTTACCTACCATAACATTTTTTAAAACTCCCCCCCCCCGTCCCTGAAACAAACACTCGGGCAACGCCGGGTACCCCCGCTAGTTTATTATATTATATTATTATAAGAATGCTCAGTGCAGGACAGAACTGGTATATAGTCCAAGAATTGAGACTCCATAGAAACATGTATGTACATATCTAACCAATACTGTTTGTATAATAAACAGACTATATATATATATATATATATATATATATATATATATATATATATATATATATATATATATAGTCTCGCTACATCTAGTTATATTTCGAACCCCGCCTCTTGGCAATAAGGTCATCATAGACATGATTTTTCTGAGTTTTCGCTAGCCAAGAGACTGAAATATTCCGACTGTATATAACGTGGTTCTAACGATTTTCGTCTGCAGTCATCTCGACCATTTAAGGGTTCAATAAAACTTTTCATTCCGGCCCTCGTTATGTAATACTATGACAGGTTCGTTGTTGGGTATGACCTTAAATGAGCAAGGCTCAATTTGTGAGTTTAACAGAACATGTAGTTATTTCTTTTGTTATGGTTAGTTCTAGATCCAGTGTGGCACGGTGTGCAACTACGTGCCAGAGTGTCTCTATGGATTAAATAGGATTTGATTGCTCACAACATTAAGCGACCTCGTATAAACTTGCATGAGGTGTTTACCTTTATGATACCCCATCCCATCGAGGTTAAACTTGCTCAGTTCTGTGTATGTTTCTTGTTTTGAACATCTGCCATTTTTTTCTAACTATTCACCTTCCCATTTTCTGAATGTGGCTCAAAGCTGCCACGTCTCAACTATTGACTGGTCCATTCTTATCCGGAGGTGGTAGTTTATGTCAAAAGCCTAATACTTCCAGGTTTATTGTCTGTGCCCCCAGCTGACATCGGACCATGCCCATGTCGATAAATGCCCTGAAAATTTTATGGCTCGTAGAATTTGATTGATTCGATGTTCAGGTGGATGTTGTAGGCTTTCAGGTCTTCCTGTAGATGTCTTGAATCGAAATGCAAAAACGACGTACCCATCTAGCAGATTTTTCGGCAATCTCTTATCTCCAATCGGACAAACACGTGCCAGGCGCCACAGGAGGCGCCGGTTTAACGTGAAATACATGATAGCGATCTTGGCATGCTTCATCACAATTTCGTATGAAATGTAATGCTGTCATCTGATTCACAGTATAGATGAATATGAGTCGATATTCTCTTCCTCCCCCCTCTCTCTTATATATATTTATATATAAATATAAATATAAAATATATTTTAGTCATCGACATACAGACCTGTTTCGTTGTATCACAACTCATCAGTGCCGCTAGACTAACACCTCTCCCAAGCCGAGGATCGAACCTAGAACCGTCGTGATGACAGTCGGCAGTCCTACCCCCTTGACTACGGAATCGGTGGCCGAAATTAACCTGTCCGAACGATTATTTAAATAAACATTCGTCCGCTACTCGTAGAGGGCTCAAACGTTTGTTTGTAAACAAATTGCGAGCTTCGCATTATTTCAGCTAAATTAAGTAGCGAGTAAGATAATTTACGAGAGTGCTCTACCAAAGAGGGGAGCTTTATAAATATAAATATAAAATATATTTTAGTCATCGACATACAGACCTGTTTCGTTGTATCACAACTCATCAGTGCCGCTAGACTAACACCTCTCCCAAGCCGAGGATCGAACCTAGAACCGTCGTGATGACAGTCGGCAGTCCTACCCCCTTGACTACGGAATCGGTGGCCGAAATTAACCTGTCCGAACGATTATTTAAATAAACATTCGTCCGCTACTCGTAGAGGGCTCAAACGTTTGTTTGTAAACAAATCGCGAGCTTCGCATTATTTCAGCTAAATTAAGTAGCGAGTAAGATAATTTACGAGAGTGCTCTACCAAAGAGGGGAGCTTTATAAATATAAATATAAAATATATTTTAGTCATCGACATACAGACCTGTTTCGTTGTATCACAACTCATCAGTGCCGCTAGACTAACACCTCTCCCAAGCCGAGGATCGAACCTAGAACCGTCGTGATGACAGTCGGCAGTCCTACCCCCTTGACTACGGAATCGGTGGCCGAAATTAACCTGTCCGAACGATTATTTAAATAAACATTCGTCCGCTACTCGTAGAGGGCTCAAACGTTTGTTTGTAAACAAATCGCGAGCTTCGCATTATTTCAGCTAAAATAAGTAGCGAGTAAGATAATTTACGAGAGTGCTCTACCAAAGAGGGGAGCTTTATAAATATAAATATAAAATATATTTTAGTCATCGACATACAGACCTGTTTCGTTGTATCACAACTCATCAGTGCCGCTAGACTAACACCTCTCCCAAGCCGAGGATCGAACCTAGAACCGTCGTGATGACAGTCGGCAGTCCTACCCCCTTGACTACGGAATCGGTGGCCGAAATTAACCTGTCCGAACGATTATTTAAATAAACATTCGTCCGCTACTCGTAGAGGGCTCAAACGTTTGTTTGTAAACAAATCGCGAGCTTCGCATTATTTCAGCTAAATTTAGTAGCGAGTAAGATAATTTACGAGAGTGCTCTACCAAAGAGGGGAGCTTTATAAATATAAATATAAAATATATTTTAGTCATCGACATACAGACCTGTTTCGTTGTATCACAACTCATCAGTGCCGCTAGACTAACACCTCTCCCAAGCCGAGGATCGAACCTAGAACCGTCGTGATGACAGTCGGCAGTCCTACCCCCTTGACTACGGAATCGGTGGCCGAAATTAACCTGTCCGAACGATTATTTAAATAAACATTCGTCCGCTACTCGTAGAGGGCTCAAACGTTTGTTTGTAAACAAATCGCGAGCTTCGCATTATTTCAGCTAAATTAAGTAGCGAGTAAGATAATTTACGAGAGTGCTCTACCAAAGAGGGGAGCTTTATAAATATAAATATAAAATATATTTTAGTCATCGACATACAGACCTGTTTCGTTGTATCACAACTCATCAGTGCCGCTAGACTAACACCTCTCCCAAGCCGAGGATCGAACCTAGAACCGTCGTGATGACAGTCGGCAGTCCTACCCCCTTGACTACGGAATCGGTGGCCGAAATTAACCTGTCCGAACGATTATTTAAATAAACATTCGTCCGCTACTCGTAGAGGGCTCAAACGTTTGTTTGTAAACAAATCGCGAGCTTCGCATTATTTCAGCTAAATTAAGTAGCGAGTAAGATAATTTACGAGAGTGCTCTACCAAAGAGGGGAGCTTTATAAATATAAATATAAAATATATTTTAGTCATCGACATACAGACCTGTTTCGTTGTATCACAACTCATCAGTGCCGCTAGACTAACACCTCTCCCAAGCCGAGGATCGAACCTAGAACCGTCGTGATGACAGTCGGCAGTCCTACCCCCTTGACTACGGAATCGGTGGCCGAAATTAACCTGTCCGAACGATTATTTAAATAAACATTCGTCCGCTAGGGCTCAAACGTTTGTTTGTAAACAAATCGCGAGCTTCGCATTATTTCAGCTAAATTAAGTAGCGAGTAAGATAATTTACGAGAGTGCTCTACCAAAGAGGGGAGCTTTATAAATATAAATATAAAATATATTTTAGTCATCGACATACAGACCTGTTTCGTTGTATCACAACTCATCAGTGCCGCTAGACTAACACCTCTCCCAAGCCGAGGATCGAACCTAGAACCGTCGTGATGACAGTCGGCAGTCCTACCCCCTTGACTACGGAATCGGTGGCCGAAATTAACCTGTCCGAACGATTATTTAAATAAACATTCGTCCGCTACTCGTAGAGGGCTCAAACGTTTGTTTGTAAACAAATCGCGAGCTTCGCATTATTTCAGCTAAATTAAGTAGCGAGTAAGATAATTTACGAGAGTGCTCTACCAAAGAGGGGAGCTTTATAAATATAAATATAAAATATATTTTAGTCATCGACATACAGACCTGTTTCGTTGTATCACAACTCATCAGTGCCGCTAGACTAACACCTCTCCCAAGCCGAGGATCGAACCTAGAACCGTCGTGATGACAGTCGGCAGTCCTACCCCCTTGACTACGGAATCGGTGGCCGAAATTAACCTGTCCGAACGATTATTTAAATAAACATTCGTCCGCTACTCGTAGAGGGCTCAAACGTTTGTTTGTAAACAAATCGCGAGCTTCGCATTATTTCAGCTAAATTAAGTAGCGAGTAAGATAATTTACGAGAGTGCTCTACCAAAGAGGGGAGCTTTATAAATATAAATATAAAATATATTTTAGTCATCGACATACAGACCTGTTTCGTTGTATCACAACTCATCAGTGCCGCTAGACTAACACCTCTCCCAAGCCGAGGATCGAACCTAGAACCGTCGTGATGACAGTCGGCAGTCCTACCCCCTTGACTACGGAATCGGTGGCCGAAATTAACCTGTCCGAACGATTATTTAAATAAACATTCGTCCGCTAGGGCTCAAACGTTTGTTTGTAAACAAATCGCGAGCTTCGCATTATTTCAGCTAAATTAAGTAGCGAGTAAGATAATTTACGAGAGTGCTCTACCAAAGAGGGGAGCTTTATAAATATAAATATAAAATATATTTTAGTCATCGACATACAGACCTGTTTCGTTGTATCACAACTCATCAGTGCCGCTAGACTAACACCTCTCCCAAGCCGAGGATCGAACCTAGAACCGTCGTGATGACAGTCGGCAGTCCTACCCCCTTGACTACGGAATCGGTGGCCGAAATTAACCTGTCCGAACGATTATTTAAATAAACATTCGTCCGCTACTCGTAGAGGGCTCAAACGTTTGTTTGTAAACAAATCGCGAGCTTCGCATTATTTCAGCTAAATTAAGTAGCGAGTAAGATAATTTACGAGAGTGCTCTACCAAAGAGGGGAGCTTTATAAATATAAATATAAAATATATTTTAGTCATCGACATACAGACCTGTTTCGTTGTATCACAACTCATCAGTGCCGCTAGACTAACACCTCTCCCAAGCCGAGGATCGAACCTAGAACCGTCGTGATGACAGTCGGCAGTCCTACCCCCTTGACTACGGAATCGGTGGCCGAAATTAACCTGTCCGAACGATTATTTAAATAAACATTCGTCCGCTACTCGTAGAGGGCTCAAACGTTTGTTTGTAAACAAATCGCGAGCTTCGCATTATTTCAGCTAAATTAAGTAGCGAGTAAGATAATTTACGAGAGTGCTCTACCAAAGAGGTATATATAAAGTTTCATTTCTTTCCTTCTTTCTTTCTTTCGCACTCCCTCTCTCTCACAATATATATATATATATATATATATATATATATATATATATATATATATATATATATATATATATATATATATATATAAGATAAGCCCAATATAGGAAGACAGTAAAAAAAAATTCAGAATCAGAATTGGAAATGGGATAACTTGAAACTCTTGGGGGTATATACATAAACCTATTCAAAATGCTGCCCATCTACTTTTGGCTCACTCTGTAAATCTTTCTCTATATAAAAGTGAGAATGTGTGCTTGTGCGTGTGAGGACGCTTCTCAACCTATGTCTTCAACGAATTTTTTATATTCAGACTTAACATTTGATATATAGAGTATTCAGACGCGTGGAAATTTTTTTAATCAGTTTTCATGCGGAAAAAGAGCTGCTAAATTGAAAAATTGGTACTCGAGGCTCATCGACTTTTTATCTGTTTGTTAACTGTTCACAGTATGTTAAGAATAAGTAGGTTTGAAAACAGCATATAAAGACTATGCCAATCTGACCTAATGATAATTGTACTTAACTCACTATCTGCAGGTTTTGGTTTGATCTCAGCTCGAGTATTTTTATTACTACACGAAGTGAACTTTTTAGAAAAAAAAAATAACGTAATGCTCACATGCACATATCTTGGTTTCTTTCCTTTTTTAAATCATTTTTTTTATGGAATTTAACGGTATGATTTATTCATTTAATGTATTAGTGCTGTCATGGAAGCAAGAAACAGGGAGAGAATTCCAAAGTCGAGCAGTGATTAAACAATATCTCTGTCTTTACATTAATGTTGATCGGGAGTCATAATCCAAAGTGGTCAGTATCCTGCATAGAGCAGGTAGTAACCAAAAAGTGAGAAACGAAAACATTTTAGACGAGCAGTGACATGGTTTAAGTTCTGCTCTAGGCACCTCCTCAATTTTAGAAGTGCCCAATGTTCTGGTTGTGGCAGTAGAACTCGGCGCCTGCCTACAAGTTAAAGAAGACTCTTAACTTCAGCAGGGCTACGAATTTGTACCCTTCTCCTACTGGCCTCCTTCTACCCCGACCTAGACCCGCTGGACTACTTCATTTCGCCATACGTCGAGAGCATCACCAACATGACCTCCCACAACACCAAAGCCAGACTGATCGCCGCCATCCGCCGAGTATTCTACGAGCTCCCGCCAACCCTTTTTGAAATGATATGCTTCCAGTTCCGGACCCGTATCGAGGCGGTGATTGAGGCTGAAGACAGCTACATTAAATAGATTTCAGCTCTAAGACATAATCAACTTACCTGAATTTTTCTTTCAATAAAACTTTTAAAACAAAGCTGGTGTTGTTTTGTTTAGGGTGACAAATTCATCGTTCTACCCTGTATATAATTTAAGGATGGGATGATTCACATATTTTCCCGATTCCGATACAATTACCGATTCTGATTCTTTATAAATTTCTATATATTTAGCTATATAGTTGTTAATTTTCCTAGATTACCATGAAAAAACATATGTTTAATGTTCACATATTTTCTTAAACGTAAAAATACGCTTGTGGGGGATAATTTATCGATTTAAGTTTTACTGGTAGATTAAAATCAATAAATCTTTTTTATTTTATAATTATAACACTAGTATATATATATTTATTATATATATATATACTAGTATATATATATATATATATATATATATATATATAACGAAACACGTGTCTGTCTATTATTATTATTATTATTATTATTATTATTATTATTATTATTATTATTATTATTATTATTATCACTAGCATGACCTGTGTTACGGAATGGGAAATATATTAAATCAACAAATATGTTACAGTGAAGCTAATATTTTTCTGGATAGCGCAAAAATTAGTTTTTAGACAGCAAAAAACTAATAACAGGTAACAAATATGAGTTCATTAACATTTCTATTAAAATAGTGCCCATCGTATCATAAATATGGAACTGATTCATATAGGAAAATTTATGAGTACTAACAAATACTCAGAAAGTAATATTGTGCTACATAGTTCAATGCAAGTTATAACACCATATTACAAGAGGCATTTTTTAAAGCCAAATGTTGCGAATTTGGCCTCTTTCGAAGCAGGCTGCACGTATAAAATAAAAAGGTGTTTTCTATCTAAACTATATATATTTATATATATATATGAATATATATATATATATATATATATATATATATATATATATATATATAGATAGATAGAGAGAAAGATAGATAGATAAATCACTCGTAATTCTTCTAAAACAAATAAAAATTATGTTCGTTTTAATGTATGAATTTAAATACAATACACGAAACACCCTCAATAAGATTCCAGGCTTTTTTTTTTGTAAAGGCATTAATTGTTGTAGACTCTTGAAAATTCAGTATATTATTTCTAAAATTTTCTGAGATGACTGGCCAATTTTATAATTTTCAGGTTTAAATGAACAGGTACAACAGAAATTGGAATACACACTACTAAAGCCTTGTGGTCACAGGTGGTTTATTTAAAAAATGCAATCTGGACGTAAGGGCATTTTATAAGAACAATATGCAATATAATTCTGTTTAAAACTGTTGGAAAAATGCATAAGAAACGTATGAAATTCTTTACAATGCTTCTAGACCATCTTGCATTAATTCAGCATCAGATGTTGATCAGCCGAATGAAAAATGTCATGGATAAGGACCGTCGTGTGTCTATATAGACAATAAGTGCATAGTATGATGTTAGTGGGGGAACTGTACACACAACTATTCGCAAGAAACTTAAGATGCGGAAGATTTGCGAAAATCTTTATTATTTTATAATTACTACTAGCAGTGGATGATTTTGCTTTAAACAAAATCAAATAAACAAGACAATTAAAAGAATCGTTTTGGCATCGGAAAATAGGCACCAATTTTTTCGATTTCGATACACCCAAATATTCCGATTTACCTGTTTTCCGATTCTGATTAACTGCCCGACACAAGTATATATATATATATATATATATATATATATATATATATATATATATATATATATATATATATATATGTTTGGAGGTATATGTTGAGCAAAAAAAAAAAAAAAAAGGAAAAAGCGGTCAACCTTTTTAACTTTGACCCCTATTATGACCCCTTGAACCCATACCTCGAAAGAGGAAAAGAACGGGGTAAAACCCTGGGGTCAATGTTGTGACGACCACCGCCAAACCGAGAGCGGTATTTTTTAAAAATTAAGGCTAGACAATCTAAAGAAGAGGATAACTTTAAAAAATATCGGACAAAACAGTGCCCCCCCTTGTAGAAAAATGCCTTGTTGAAGGAGAAGATATTAATGTTTTTAGCCAATTTTTCGATATTTGTCGTATGAACGGTCAGAAGTTTAAACGATACTGATCTTGGTAAAATCCGTCGCTTCTGTCGAAAGTTTTAGGCAGACATGCAAACATACATACATACATACATACATACATACATACATACATTTATATAGTGGTAACTAAAAATTTTCGACCCAAACCGATGAAAAAGCTCGCCCTATTTCTGAATACTTTTTATGTAAAATGTCAAATATTTAGACCAGAAATTGTCTGCGTAATTTGGAAGAGACTGTAGAGGTCACTTTTTTAAATTTTGACCCCTTATTTGACCCCTTAAAATTTATTGTTTTGGGCTCAAATCAAGTTATTAAGTTAGATCCATGTCCAAGGAACCTATACCTAAAATTTCAAGTGTTTAGACCCAAAATTGTCGGAGGAGTTTGGTAGAGTTCTCAAATGTCAATTCGTTGAACTTTGACCCATTAACAGCCAATTTCTGGCCGAAAACCGATCACATCCATTTTCCCAAATCTCAGTACCCTGTATATCAAAGTTCAAGTCTGTAGACTAAAATTGACAGAGTTATTGCATAGGGAAATGTACACAGACGCACAGACACACATACACGTTCACTTATATATATATATATATATATATATATATATATATATTCACGTTCACTTCAACAAATACTTCAACGACTAAAAACTAATAACAGGTAACAAATATTAGTTAATCAAGATTTCTATAAAAATAGTGCCGAAGAAGTTCACAACTCCATTCTTGTCACAGACAATTTAAGCAAAATGGACATCAGAACAGTTTCTTACTCTCCCCGTTGTCTAGACCTTTCTCACTATGACTTTTGGTTATTTTCTAAGCCCAAGAAAATCTTAGAGGCTCTCATTATGAGCCAATGGAAGAGATAAAAGAAGCTGCAACGAGGGTCATTGACACGCTCACACAAGCGAACCTCCATGGGGCCTTCCAGAAGTTGTTTGGACGGTACAACAAGTGTATTGCATCCGGAGGAAATTACTTCGAAGGGATCTAGAGTTTCGCATATGTAAATAAAAGTGCCCATACGAAATAAGTCTGGAAACCTATTGTATACATTTCATATATTAAACTGAAAAATATATGCAATCGTTAGCAAGAAAAAATAACTTTAGAACGTAAACGTTTTCGTGTGTGATAAAACTGTTTTTCATTGGAAGCATTTTGGAATGGTGAGATCGCTTAATTAGAATAAATAATGGGAAAATAAATTAAATTATCGCTGTTCGCTTCAGACAAATTGTTTTGTAATTGGTTTCTTCTTTAAGTTTCTTTTGAAATATTAAACGTTTCATGTTTTTCTATTTTAAAAGATCAAGGCTTTGTTTTATTTCTGTCATGCGAAACCCTATGATAGCTAATATAAATTAATTACACTCTTGTAGACAGAACTTTAAATTATTCGTATTGAAAACGTGATTGACATGATTATCCCCTCGCCAGGAACTCTGAAACACAAGATCAGGCGAGATTTTGAAAAGCTGGCATACTAGGAAGAAATGCATTCTACCCTATAACAATTGTAATGCATTCTACCCTATAACAATTGTAACAGTTATAGTAGTATTATATATATATATATATATATATATATATATATATATATATATATATATATATATAAAATCAAATTATTTTCTACACGCTTTACCGCAACGTTCTAACATTTGTGATAGGTGGAGGCAAGAACACATATTTCATCATCAGGTTAATTTTTACGTCTCGCAGGAAAAAAAGCGTGTGGGGATTTACATACTTCCTAAGGCACTGCCAATGAGAATTAGTTTATCATATCTTTTATCCGACAGCGTGTCCTTTATATTATGTTCTTTTTTTCTTCAAGATATAACCTCCAGAGGATAATGAACTTTTAAATGTTACACAATCGCTATTTCCAGGCATTAGCAAACAAACGGTTTTTGCAGTATCTTAAGTTCGTGTGCGATAACTCTTTTACCCTTTAACTGTTAGGCGCGTCTATATCCTCTCTCGCTTAAAATACCACCTACCAAACGGTATGTCACGTGAAATGACCCGTTACTTAATCAAAATCATGATATTATACCCAACACGACTGAGCTCCAATCTCTGCTTCTCCAGCTTGTATCTCTTTCATTATTACGAAATTACAGCATACCATCGCCTGCTTGGAGTTTCTTAATCGCGGTACTGTATATTTACGGGTTAGGCTCTTAACCATATCACATCGTATTCCAGTATTCTGAATAAAAAAACCGTAGACAGGGCAAGTCAGTTGCTTCGCATTTTGACACACCGGTTCCATTAGATTATTCAAGTTAAGCAATATTGAACCTGGTCAGTACCAGATGGGTGACCATTTGAGAATACCATGCGCTGTATGTAATAAAACGCTGTCATCACTTTGCAAGAACTGCAAAAATCTAAGAGGATCATCTCCTCAAATGGTGATATACATGCGACTTGGGGTCCGTTTGTGAATTTGTTACTCCTGGGCACTTCCTCCCTTGGAGGAAGCTGGTTCAATCCGGCTAGGATTAATGCCGATTTGGTTCATTACATGTTCAACCAAATATTTTTTTCTTATGTAAAACAAAAGGAAATATTTTGTTCCTACCTTTTTATAAAACATTTTTTTTTATTATAGTCAGCTAACATGCTTCCTAATTTCCGGAGTTGTGCTACCGATAACAAGGCAGATCATTTTCTTTGCTTTTTTCGTTCACGCCTACATCTCACCTGTTTATGTACTTTTTACGTTTTTCCAATCGTTTTTTTTTATTTAATACTAACTGAAAAGTTTTTCGGTTTTATTTTAGTTAGAAATTATTGAAATTACTTTTATTTTTTAAAGAATTATTGAAAACACTTTTTGCGTTTTTCTTAAAAGAATTATTGGCGATACTTTGTTAAAATCTTTTAAAGCAATTTCGGAAATATTATGTATTCGATACATTTTTTATAATGTTTGAAATTTTTTATTTTGATTTCAATAATACTATTTGTTATTTTGATTTCAATAATTTTATTTGTTATTTTGATTCCAATAATATTATTTGTTATTTTGATTTCAATAAATTTATTTCTTATTTTGAGTTCAATAATTTTATTTGTTATTTTGATTGCAATACTTTCATTTATTTTTGTGATTTCAATAATTTTATTTATCATTTTGATTTCCATAATTTTATTTTTATACTTTCATAAACATGTATTAATTATATAGATTCAAATAAAAAACTTTTGTTTATATAATTTCAAAAACATAAAATAAAAACATATATTTATTAAATTTTGTTATTAAAAGTCTAAATAAAAACTAATTGTGTTTTTTATCTATAATTTTGTCATCTTTATTTGGCGAATACTCGGAAATATTACATTCGTATTACCCAAAGCCTTGGTGATATTTATAGCAACTTTATTTTATATGTTTCCCTCCATTGGAAAGCTGTAACGCTGATCCTAGACTTTTACTGTCCACATTTTCCCCTACTCGGGGCCATTACAATACATGACCGTCTTTCTTCCTCTGACTATAGACTGGGTCTTTTAACTCTGACTTCCAACTCTTGATTAACTGATATGTGTATTTCCAACTTATATCGTTATGCCATTTTGTTTATGTTCTAACATTCTTTTTCACCAAGTTAACATTTTTGTTTGTGCTACTTTATTAAAAATAACATTCGTTTCTATTAAAGTATTTTAATATGAAACAATTACATTTGTAAATATTTATTTCGTTATGATAACATTATTTCTGACATTTTATTTTTACAAATATTAAGACCGATCACAATAATCATCGATCAGCACATCTTTCGGCGTTGCCCTGTTAATATCTAAGAATCTGTAAGATAAGAATTTAGAAAACGAAATAAATCATTCACAGCTTGATTACAAAGTGGATATTTTTTTAATTTGTCAAGGCAGGAAGGAGTATCATGAGATGTACCTTCGTCTTAAGACGTATCTGATTCTTATATACGTAAAAAGATTTTACAATATCTTCTGTAAAAAAAAGATCTAGCAAGGAAATGGGTAAAAAGATTTTTAAAAAATTGAAATGCATTTGTTAAATCTCGCGCCAGGAGAAGACTTACTCTGAATAGAAAACTTTTAAACGAGTTAATTTAATTGGATCAACACCAAACCAATAGGGATTTGCAGGCAAAACAATAAATCTCTCCGAAAATCTAGAGTGAATTGAAATATATATATATATATATATATATATATATATATATATATATATATATATATATATATATATATAAAAGTACCCGTAAAAATAGAATTTGGGTTCTCCGCAGCTTTAATTTTGAAAAGAAATAACGTTCTAACATCGTACAGGCACGGGACAATATTGACTAGAAAGAACAAAAATTAAACGTGATGATGATGATGATGATGATGATGATGATGATGATGATGATGATGATGATGATAGCGATGTTGATGATGACTGCTCCAAATACGTTCGGGTTGCCTAAGACTTGGTTTACTTCACAACTATCCATTATTGCCGCTGGCATTACTTCGTTTTTAATTAACACATGGTTTAGTCCATTAGAGCTCAAATGTGTTTTTATAGTTATTACTGAAAATCTTCTGTAGATACAATATTATTTCATACGAAAATAACTATCAAAGATTACCTTGACTTTATAAGATAGTTATGCCATTCATTTATATTAAATATAACTGTGAATGACTAATACGTTGACACACCGGTTCTCGTTAGATCCTCGAAATTAAGCAAAGTTGAGCCTAGTAAGTACCAGATGGGTGACCAATTTGGGAATTCCAGGCGCGACAACTCGCTACAGGAGTTGCAAAAACCTAACATCGTCATCTCCCCAAACGGACTGAGGACAACTTGTGAATTTTATACTCCCACGGAACTTCCTCATTTGGAGGAAGCCGGTTAAATCCGCATAAGATTAGTACCGTTTTCAGTTTTCATTTATAAAGACTAATTACAGAAGAAAAAAACAAACTGCTAATGGAATATATCTACAATTATATGAAACGACCTTTGTTAGTGTGAGTGTGTCTTTCTGTAAGTTCCTTATGGACTCCTAAACGGCTATGCAGATTGTTTTGACACTTCACACAGGTGTACTTTATTTTCCTGGCAGTATTCTTAAATAGGGGTTCTCTCGGAATGTCTTCGATAAATATCTATAATCGAAAAAATCCGATGAGAGAAGGAACAAGCGATTTTGAGTAACGTTAACGCCTTATAAAACTTAACATCACAAATGCATTAGAGAAATTTGATTACAGCATAAACAGAAAGGTCCAGCATATAAAATCAGCAGTAAGTTCTTTGATATGACACGTTCGAAATTAATGTTTAGAGCACACTTGAACCATGATACCTTACTTGTGCATGTTAAACTTAAATTAAAGCCATTATCACGGAACAAGTAGAAAAACTCAGCATATAACATCAACAGTAGATTCTTCGATATAACAGGGGCGCTTCAATTCAAGCCATTGTTTAAAATAATGTTATTAAAGCAACAGGAAGTTCTCTACAGTGTAATGTAAACTACACTGTATTGTGGATTAAGTCACTGAGGGGAAGCATGTGAAGATTCTTTCCGGCGCATTTTCCAACTAGAGCAGGAAATTAATCGATTTGATTGAAAAAAAATGGGCGATTTCACCGATTCCGATTACGATTACATTTATTCCCGGGCACCGTCGAGTCTGCATGCTACTGTACTGACAGGCAGAAGTTCAAGTGTAATGCCCAACTTCCTACATAGTACCCTTGTCGCTTATGTCCCCGATAGTCAAAGTGGCAATGTGCCTTGTTTGGGATGAAAGTAGAATAAAAAAAAAACAACTTAGCACAAAAACCTATACTAATGGAGAAAAATGGATGTCATTTTCTGATTCAGTAGCGCAAAAATACTTTAAATCAGTTGTAGAAATCAAGACAAAAAAAAAAAAATTAAAAGCAAAAATGTTTCCCAGTGTTGTCTTTCTGGTTCTAAAAGAAAGACCGTAAGTGCTGATGAGTTGATTGATAAGATTTTGGTTAATAACCGCTAGAGATCAACCAGAAACTGGTGCAAAGCGCCGGAATATGCCGGGCGCTGATCAAGTCGATCAGCCAATCAGAAAGCGCCAACAAACACGATTAGATAATGAAACTAAGTAGACGGCTTTTAATAAATAGAAAGAAAAATGGTTTTTAATTTTAATCAGTCGGAAGAATAGAGCAGACGACAATGAATCTAAATTTGACTGACAAATTATTAGAGACTCTGGAGCAAGTGAAACACTCTTCAAAGTCATTTATCTGTGGACACACGATATGGCATCTGAAAGAATCTGAAGAGGGATTGTGTAGTGTGGTCGGAACATAATGTTACCAATTGGAAGAAGTAACCTTAAAATTAGTTTTTAATCACGCGAAAAAACAAACACACATTTTTACTTATTTAAAAAAAATATAAAGCAACATTTATTCATTAAACTTACAATAAGGTTATATATTTAAGTTTATTGCTTTTCTATTTTTTTTTTGTAATTAGTATTCGATATATATTGTTATTTTTAGGTACCTAGGGTTTTTAAGATGAGATCGACACTCGCCATATTCCGGCGGTTTACGCCAGGGTCCGGACGCCCCCCCCCACCGCATACACGAAAATTAGGTTCGCATTAGTGCAACAGTACCGATAAATGTTAATTTTATTTTTATTTTTATTTCGGACTATTAGTCTCATCTTTATTAGTTGTTTTTTTTTTCAAAAACCAAAAAAAACAACAACTAATAAAGATGAGACTAATAGTCCGAAATAAAAATAAAATTAACATAAAATGCTCATCTCAAAATAAAAAATTCCAATTAAGGAATGATATATATAAGTACCGATAAATGTTTGCGAGAAATGCCGACATTTAGCCATTAAAAATATTTGGAGTATGACCTAATTTTTACTTAGAAACATAAACACGCTAATCAAAACGGATCGCTCGCAGTTTCTTCTACCATGGACATTTTTTATAAATATAATTATTATATTTGGAATAAACAGTTTTGTGATAACTCGAAGTTTTTGAATTTACTGAGAATTGGTCTTGGAAGAGAAGTACGAAAGCCGTGCAATAAGTAATGCCCTGACCCACTTCCCATAGAAGTAGAGCAACGAAACTTGGCACAGTTATTAGTGTTTCTCTACATAGGAACCACCCAGAGTTATGCATTTCTCCCATCGTTTGATGCAGCTCTGGTGACCGTTTTTGTAGAACACCCAAGATTGGTCCTCCAACCACGACGTGACTTCAGAGATCAACACTGCATCATCTAGGAAACGCTTTCCTTTCAAAAAACAACTTCATGGCTGGGAAGAGGTGAAAGTCAGAGGGTGCACTGTCAGGAGAGTAGGGAGGATGGGGTAGGATTTCATAACCACACGCCCGTGCTTCTGATCTGGCGACATGCGAGTTGTGGACCGGAGCGTTGTCCTGCAAGAGGAGGGTACCTTTGCTGATCTTGCCCCGCCTCTTGATTTTGATAGCTTCCCTTGATTTCCTAAAAAATGAAGCATAATAAGCTCCTGTAATTGTGGTACCCTTTGCCAGAAAATCTGTCATCACTACTCCGTCCTGGTCCCAGAAGACTGTGAGCATGACCTTGCCAGCGAAGGGCTGCACCCTTGCTTTCTTTGGAGGTAGTGAGTCCATGTGCTTCCACTGCAATGGCTGGACTTTGGTCTCTGGATCATAGTGATGAACCCAGGTTTCATCCTGTGTAATCAGTCTTTTGAAAAACGTTGACTCATCTTCTTGGCACATCTCCAAATTCATCCTCGAGCACTCGACGCGTTCTCGCTTCTGGAATGGTGTGAGCAACCTGGGAATCCATCTTATTCATAAGCAAATAGTCATGAATGATAGTTTCCACAGACCCTGTACTAATCTTGACATCTTGGGCAATTTGGCGAATAGTAATGCGGCGATCTTCCAAAATGGCAGCCTACACTTGACGGATAGATGCTTCATTAATGGCAGAAGGAGGGCGACCAGGTTTGTGAGCTGTTTCCACAGACTTCCGGCCATGTTTGAATTCGCGATGCCAGCGTTTTAGAAGGTCATATGATGGGGCATTATCACTATAAGTTTCTTTCATTTCATCAAAAGTCTCCTGTGATGTGCGTCCTATCAAATACAAAAACCGGGTCACTGCTCGACATTCAACAGGCTTCATTTCACATCTGACTTAATGCAAGCACCTGTAAAACAGAAACCATAATTAGTTCAGAGCTGTAATTTGCCACATAACCCATAGAGATATAAATCATTGAGCATGCAAAATTTCATCTAAATCAGAAAAGTGGATGTGGGTCAGGGGCATTACTTATTGCACGTTCCTCGTAAAGAAACTCTCGTATCTTTAGACGACGCTGAAACATTTTTCTGTTAGTTGAAACCGGGTGCTAGTATTTGACGCCTTATATAGACATTCTAGTCTGATAAAATCTCGCTTAACTAAAGGTTGGTTGCATTTAATATTCTGCATTCAGTTTCTCTTTTGTAATTGTGTCTTACATGAAAGGGCTGTCCCCTTCTTATCTAAGTAAAAAAGACATAGTAGATAAGTGAAAAAATATTAGGAAAAGGCTAGAATCAAACCCTGTAGGCAAGTGTTAAAGATAATGGAAAATAGAATGTTAGAAATTAAGTTTATTGTTAATTCTATTAGAACTAGTTAAATATTGTTATGTTGAAAAAAGAGTCGATTTTCCATTCTTTTAGAAATCTTAATATTAAATATGTCAGTTAAAAGAATAGGCAATGCAAATTAAAAATACATTGTTTAAAAATAGGTTAGAATTGGAGTTGAGGATTCTTTTGTTTGCCAAAAGTGTGTTTGGATAAATATATGTAAAACCACTTGAAAATTAGTCACGTTTGATAACACATTTCTGACGTCATAAACAAAGGAGATTTCTCGATATAGGAATCTGAGGGTTCGAAGTTAAAGTCAGTTGACGGATGAGTTGATGAGGATCAGATATGCAGAGCAGATCACACACAGTGATAGTCAGTTGGAGAGGAGATCCCCTTAGAAGCGAAGGGTAGAACATTAGACCATGTAGATCCAAGTTTAAATTCCTGACGTCATCGACCGGCCGACAGATGAATAAAACAATCGCCATAAATAATTTGTTACTGTTTGTGTCGTGTCGTCATTCATCATAACCAAAAAGGTAAATGTGTTTCATCATCTATAACGAACATGGTGTATCCCCTTCCAAGAATATGTGTCCTCCCCTCCTCTGTCTTAAGAACTTGCATCATATCTTCCAGCCCGTATTAATATGAAACCTCCAAGAATTGTCACAGTAGTCGCCATGATGTAATATATATAAATGTCTTCTCCCCCTCATCATCACTATCGTTATATCTGTATTATAAGTCCAGTTATATATGTCCCCAATATGATCCCCCCCCCCTGCTACACAACAGGCGTTCTGATAGAAAACACGTGAGTTAAATGCTAAATTCGTTAACGTAACCAGCTTGTTATTGTTACAAGAATAGATTGCTTGTTACAGTTACAGATACATGAAGGTTGCCTGTTACAGTTAGATGAAAAGACGTCATGCTTCTGTTACAAGAGCAGATTGTTTGTTACGGTTACGAGAAAATATTTCCTGTTACCATTACACGAAAGTATTGTTTTTTTTACCGTTACAAGAAAAGATTGCCCGTTACCGTTACAAAAAAGATTTTTTCGTTAGAAGTCAAGCAAGCTTGTTACCGTTACAAAAATATTGCATGCAACCGTAACATAAAAGGGTTGTTTTTACTGTTACAAAAAAGATTGCTTGTTACGCTTACTAGAAAAGATTGCTTGCTACTCTTACAAGAAAATATTACTTGTTACTGTTACAAGAAAAAGATTGCTTGTTATCGTTACAAGTAAAGATTGTTTGTCACCGTTACAAAAAAATATTGCTTGTTTCCGTTAGAAGAGAAAATTGCTCATATCATCAACCAATGGGGATTCTTTTTTTAAGATCATAATATACAAGTCATAATCTTTTCACTTGAGTATTAAAACACCCCATAGTATGTCAAGGGATGGGGCAAGCAAATAGGGAAAAATCTGTCGGATCATTGTTGTTTAATGCAAGTCGCTGTGCTCTCTGCTTATGTCGGCATTATTTCCTCTCGTCCTAAATTAAAACAGTGTCGACTCAGGAGAGGTGTGGTTGGAGATTATGCAACTCTTGCCACAATAATTTCACGCGCAAGCACCCATCAGTGGGTATCCAGCCTGGACTGAACGAATCGTAATGCAAGGAATAAATAGTTATTTTTTAAATTTTAAATTTTGACATATTCTTTGGAAGTAGCAGTGGCAGTAGTTATGTGGCGTTTTCATACTGCGCTATGACACAACGGCCATTTCAGGTAAGATTTGTACCGGATTAGCCAGTATTTTATGAGTTTATAAGTACCCAACTAACAAACCTAAAATGAATTTTTTTAGATGAGGATTGATTATTCATATTATTTGGATTCTTCGGATTACTGTTCTCATCTTGAGTGTCATTTTCACAACGTTTCGCTTGGTGTAAACTCTGACCTTCATCATTGCGCAGTGGTTAAAGTACTTGAAAACATCAATTTTAAATGTAATATTCTCTTGAAGGTTGAAGGTTCAATTCTCAGTGTGAGCGACTGAAAAATACAATTGTGAATTTCTTAGGATCTCTATCCCGTCATGGCTGACGGAACAAGAACATGCTACCACCGTGAAGTAAATAAAAGGTTCCGTTCGAAATTCCGTTCAAATTCCCGAGTTCGAGAGAAACATTCTTGAGTTCGACAAGATACACCGGAAGAAGGTCAGAGGTTACCTCGACCGAAACGTTGTGAAAATGACAAGATGAGAATAGTCGTTCGAAGAATCCAAATAATCCGAAAAAAATAATT
This sequence comes from Euprymna scolopes, assembly GCF_053919585.1. Classification (NCBI taxonomy): domain Eukaryota; kingdom Metazoa; phylum Mollusca; class Cephalopoda; order Sepiida; family Sepiolidae; genus Euprymna; species Euprymna scolopes. The sequence goes on from NC_136502.1 coordinate 117,473,087, forward strand.
ATTTGCGCAAAAAAAAAAAAATCTTATGAAAGAATGAACCCCACAAAAGAAAAGATTTACTGGTGTATTTTTGTCGAAAACTTTCTAAGAATGCAAAATAAAACAACAGAAATAAAACACCCAAATTTATTCGAGATTTTAATTTTTTTAATGGAATTTGAATGCCATTTGTTTATGGGACACATTAAAGAAACAATATAATACAATGTCGAAATGCCTATCTCTCTCTTTCTCTCTCTCTCTCTCTCTCTCTCTCTCTCTCTCTCTATATATATATATATATATATATATATATACGTTTTATTTTTTATTACCGTATCTTTCTGTAAAGTTAAATTATTGTTTCAGCTATCCGGCCGTTTTTTTTACCGTCTGTAGCTTCCTCAGACTTTTACAGAAATGTTCGTTATGATGGGATGAAAGAGTGAATGATGTCAGGGGAGGGGTTTGAGAAGAGTGGAAAAAAGAGGAAGGGAACAAGGGGAAAGGTGGGAGGGGGTTACTGGTATGTCGGTAATGTTCTAGTTTTGGAGTTTAAGGAACTTGTGGGGGAGGGTCTGGGAAGTTCATTTCTGGTGTGGCTGAGGGCATAGGGATACATTGAGGGGGAAGGGGAATATGTGGGAGTAGGACGAGGGGGGTTACTTTAAAATTCGAGTCTTAATGTAAAAGTTTTTTGCGTCTCGTTGGTGAGATGATTTCTTGATAAGTATGTCTTGACCTGTTGGGTGTTCGCTTAGGTTCGCAGGCGGGGGGCTATGATTCGTTTTTTTTATTTGTTTTTTATTTGTTTTTAATTGTTTGGAGAGGGTTAGTTAGCGGCCGCGCGCGCGAACACACACATGCGCATGTACACACATATATACTTAAAGAAACGTTCACATGCACACATACATCTCCGCCCTGACGTGCAAATATATGCACATATGCGCGCATGCATGAATAGACACCCGCGCCGCTCCCGCTGACGTCAAATTTTCCTTAAGGTGCTAAATTGGGTATATATATATATATGTTTATGGGAAAGATGCTTTTGCAATTGTATTTAACTGTTTATTCATACCGATCTTTTTATTTATGAAGCTCGATGTATGTTAAATTTAACTACAGAGCATATATAAATAAATGATAAATGACAAAACAACCTTGTGCATCGCGTGTTATGATTATGGATCTAATCTAATAAAACGCGATGCAAATATTGTTCGGATTTATGTGATCATGCTTAATCATTTCTATTTTCTTTTTAAAGTTAAAAAGTTCCTATTTTTCTAATGAGTCAGCGCGGAAAATATTCCCAATTGAAATAATAATTATATAATTGTTTCTGCGCTACGAAACAGGCACTGTAAAAAACTTGACTTTTTTGACTTTCTGAAAGAAATAAATGGTAAGAGAAATAAAATCGTGGATTTTGAAATATAGCTGTTTTGTCATATATGTACATCGATTAAATATTCGAATGCGGATACTGAAATCATGAGTTCGATCGTTACCTGTGCTGACGAAAGCTTAAAGCCAGAAACATGCGTGTTCATAGGTATACTTTTATGCACGTAAAATAATATTTAATACTATAAATAAATAAATACGTCCCATAAAAAATAAGGGCGATCATTCGTATAGATATATGAATAACAATAAGAGCTTATAGCTATTTAAAAAAACATTAAGGCATCAGAAAAAAATAAAAAAAACAGCGTTTCAAAGTTGCTGATATCGGTAAAAAATGCAAAAAAAAAAAAAAAAATAGCGCAAACCCAAACACAGAAGAAACACGTCAAAATTACATCTAAAATAGATATGACATTTTTCTGCAACTTGAGAATGCCAAGATTCCAAGATGACGAAACGAGAGTACCTAAATAATAAGTCACGTGAGATATTCTCACGACAAAAACGAATACGCCCCGGAAGCCGATCATTTTCAGATAAAAAGGATTCAAAGCCAATCACAAGTATCAGCCACGAAATAGCGAGTAAGAAATTTTCCTGGGTTACCAAAGTCGTTTCCAGCGAGATGCTACAGAAGGAAGGAAAACAAAGTAGATGCCACACATATGCACATAAATAAGTCAAACATACACACAGACACACTTCTCATCCTATTTTATTCCGGTTCTTCACTCTAGAAATAAAGTATCAGTATTTATATAAATTCTATTACATTCTGTATTATCTTATGAATTATCTGATTCATTCTGCTTCCTTTGTTCCAGCTCGTTTGACTTGTTGGTTTAGTTGTCTTAATCAATCCGTTGTTTTGATACCTCATTGTGATACAGCCTCCTATTCCAGCAGCGTCTGCAAGTTTGTGGAACTGTCTTCGTTCGCACCGTTTTCCTTCTACGTACAACCTTGCCATTTTCAAGACTAAGGTGAATAGACATCTTCTGTTATTGCAATAATCATCTTTCATTCTTGATAGCTCCTTACATTAAGTGATTTCATATCTTGTCAGGAGCGATTTCCATTAAAAATACAAAAAAATGAATTTTTCAAACTTACAGACAAAAATGAACAATTCACTTATACATGTAACTTTCATACCTTGTAACCTCATATATATATATATATATATATATATATATATATATATATATATATATATATATATATATATATATATATGGCACTGAGGAAAACCGAAGGAACGGTGAAAAATGTTCTTGTAAAAAGCTTTTTTAAAGACATTTTCCTAGACGTAACTCAATCAAATTAAATAAATAAAAAAAATAAAAATTTATATTTTTCGCATTTATTTTTCTACGCATAATTTTATCATAATAATTTTATTTCTTTTTCTCATACATACAGTGGCACTAAAAAGAAAGTCCGCACATGAACAGTAAAAATTATAGAGGAATAAAAGGCGAATCAAATGAAGCATTGTTTGTTTAAATGGTTACATTCAATTCAGCTTAAATTATCGGTTTTTGAAAAAGATGACAAGTGGGGACTTTCTTTCTTTTGTCGCAACTGTATATGTTTCATTGGAGTAAAGCACCATTGTACTAGATAACTGTTCAGACGGTTGCACGGACGCGCGTTACTTTTGACAGCTAATTCAATAGCAATACAAGAAGTCGAGAAATAATTAATATTAATGCCATAAAAAGAACAATATAATCAGTACAAAATAGGCTTCGTGGCTTAGTGGGGGATGCCCCTTTCTCTTCCCTGCAACCTCTCTCCCACAGGAGAGACGTTGCGAGCCTGTCTTTGTTTTATCATTACTTCCATGGCAGTTGCTCGTCTGAGCTCCAATCCCTGGTCCCCCCTCGCAAATCTTTCACGAAAAACACCCGTCTAGCTGAAACCACTGTCAAAAATTTTCCCCACTCTTAATCTGTGCCAAAACCAAAACGTAGATTCCATGGACAAAGCTTCTTTCTTGGAAGCGCACGCCCGTGGAACTCTGTTCTGTCTGCCTGTTTCCCACCTGACTACAACCTGGATGTCTTCAAGTGCAACATAAACACATTCCTGATGAACCGCCCCCTTAAGTGGACACTTTATCAAATCGCAGCATTAACGTACTATAAACGCAATAACCTTTATCCCTGTAAAAAAAGGTAGTGCTGTTACAACAGCATATTAGTTTCATTGCTTTGACTCTCGAATATATATCCGACACAGTTAGACAGTTAATCAACCGAGAACCAAATAAGTATCTATAAAAACATATAAGATATCAACGGATACACACGAGAGAGGCAAAACAATGAAAAGAATATGCTGTTGTCACGGCCCTAATAATCAGTCGTCTTTTACAGTATTCAACAGATCACGTTCATAGGATGATCTCATTTAATTTAAATTAGACAGCTTATTTTATTTTCTCTTAAAGAACCCACCCGAAAGAGGCTTCAGATAAGGATCTAATAAAATATTATCCGCATAGTAATGTTTCATTTTAATGGAATGATCAGTGTGGAAGATGACTACTTAGTGTGTCGTAATAAAATAAATGCTAGAATTCTATTGACAGACTTCCTCCGCTAGTCTGTGGGAGATCTCTAGGAAAGGTTGAGAACCCACTTCAGTCCTCAGATCACGGCAACGTGAGATCATAGAAAACATGGGACTGATGTAATCAGGTATAATTCTGTTCATGGTTCTACATCTCGTTGTGTTGGGTAGAAGACCCCTTTCGGATACAATGGTTAGGACAGTCGCGCAGTATGGGCACTGCTCAGATGAAAAGAAAGTGCGATCGTCTGTACAACTGCAAAAAAAAAAAAAGCTGCGGCAATACATCAAAACACTTGCGAGAAAACAGCGTGAATGGGGCTGTAAATGGTGAGCAACAATGAAATCATGAATGATTCGAGGGAGAGAGATAGATAGAGAGTCATAACCTTAAGGCCTGAACTAGGCAGGGCACAACACCCTGGACATATTATTCAGAGGAGATTGGTATATATATATATATATATATATATATATATATATATATATATATATATATATATATGCCAAAACATCGTTAATTCACGACTCGCACAGCAGCCGCCGATTAGCGTAATGGTTAGGAGCCTTGACTGTCGTACAGGCGGTTGGGTTCCAATCCTGGCAGTTGCCTGTCTAGCCGCACTGATGAGCTATGAAACAGCGAAACAGTACTGTATGTTGTTTACTATATATATATATATATATATATATATATATATATATATATATAATTTCCGTGTGCTCTAACGTATTCATCTAAAATTATACGGAGTTATGCAGAATGTAGATATTATGCATAATTGAATGTATCATATTAGTTAAATGTAACCAATCATCTTATTAGAGACTAAAAAACATGTATAAGTAATTAATAACATTTGTTTTTCAAATAAGTCACCCTTTATATAGTCGCCCACATATCCATAACTGAGATTATTAAGACATTTGTTTCAATAATTTTATATAGAAAAAGTAGGCTTTTAATATCAATGTTGGGTCGAAAACAACCTCAATTTTATATAGATGCATTATTTTGTCCTTGCGTAGACGTTTCCAAAATTTCTATTTTATTATTGTTATGGTTTAATGTTGAAAGTAAAAACGAGAAGGCTACAAAACAGTGAAATGAAATATGTATTAACAGAAAATACACAAACGTATATTGGTTGAGTGGGAGGTTCGTTCAACTGGAAGGAAGAAGTAAAGTCACGACCTACTCCTACTGAGTCTCGGATCCAAACTACTAGATAGCAGAAACTGGTTACCGGAAGTGACGTCAGGAATATTCTTTCGTTAGATACTGTAATTGTGCCACCCAACACCCTCTCCTAACCTTTTTATTTGTAAAAGCCTTTAATATCTCTTATGTTTAAGATCGATCGTTATTTTATCGATGACTTTCCTTTCGAGAACCGACCGCCGTGGTTTTTGTGTTGACTGAGGAGGGCCGAAATCGAATGTCTCGAAAATGCACTCGTACGATGTTGTCTTTCATAGTGATATCGACAATAAAGACGTCATATACTTCTCGTAACATCCTTGAATTTGTTGAATACTTCCTCTGGTGTGGGGAGGGGTTTGTGGTAATCTTTCAGAGTCGAATTCAGGTTCGTGGAAAAAAATCCGCACAGAAACGAATTTGATTGGCCTTTCTTTGTTATCTATACAGTAGGTGAAATTCGACCATTTTTTAATCAAATCGATTGATTGCCTGCTCTAGTCGGGGTGCTATCGCGGTACACCGAAAGAAAATTTCAGGTGCCCTCACAGTAACTTACGCAATACATTGAAGTCTACATTTCACTGTAGAGAACTTACTTTTTATGTTATAAAACTATTTTTTATATATTTATATATAAAGTCAGAAATTGTTTATCGGTTGGTCACAGAGTCAAAATCTCTTCATCCAATCTGTTACGAAGATGTTTTCGGGTGTCTTTTGCACAAAGACTCTTACTTTTTCTGTCAGGGATTATCAGCTCTTCCTCAAATTTTAATTTATCGCCTGAAACTGCACGGGCTGATTTGTTAGTTCTCCTCATGGTTGGTTTCTTCGACCTCTTCCATGTTTGCATATTGATAATTGACAGGTCTGAACCTAAATCCAGCTGTAAATCCCTGTGAGAATGGTAGAAATCACCCTAAATTTTTCTCGCCCTAAAACTGAAGACCCACAACGAGGTATTACAAAAAGGCTGACTGAGAAGCCATCAGGGAACTCATTAGAGATTCCCCATGGGAAAATATCTTTTCTCTTCCAGCGGAACAGTGTGAAAATGAGACCACTGAATGGTTCAAAACTGCAATTGAAGTACATGATCCCGCACGGAAATTCTATAGCAATCCTCACTCTCCCCAATGGTTTACTTCTTCTTGTGCAGCTGTCATTTATCAAAGGCACCATGCGTTTCGCAGAGTCAACCGACATAAGTCCAGCTCAAATAAACAGAAGTTATAGAAGCTAGAAATAATTGTAAGAGAGTGATAGCGACAGCTAAAACAGATTACTCTGAAGCCACCAGAAAACGCATCGAAGCACAGCAATTAGGAACTCGTGATTTTTGGAAAATCTACAACAGCGTAGTAAATAATGGGCAGTCAACGACCCCACTATCAAACAATCATGAGGTTGCTTACACGGCAACTGACAAGGCTAATCTGCTTGCCAGTCGGTTTGCCACAAACTCAACACTGGACCCGGCACAACACTCCCTCCCTGGCTGTTCTTTGCAAACTAGACGATTTGAAAATCACCTCTTCTCAGATACATGGTATTATAAAAACCTTAGACACCTCAAAAGCATGTGGACCAGATCTCATCCCGGCTGTGCTATTAAAAAAATGCTCTGCTAAGGTTGCTCCAATTCTCTCCAAACTTTACAATAAATGCCTTAGCGAATCTTGCTTTCCCGACTGCTGGAACCGATTCTGTGGTACTAGTCTTCAAGAATTCTGGTGAAAGAACTGACCCACTAAATTATCGCCCTATTAGCCTCCTCCCGCTTTTCGCCAAAATATTTGAGCCCTTAGTTAATCAAGCCCTATGAATGTATATACCGTTCACTGGACAAAACAGAGGAAGGTAGAGCGGTAGCCCTTGATATATCTAAGGCTTTTGACAGGGTATGGCACGATGGTCTTCTAAGGAAAATTAGATCATATGGAATCACTGGAAGAATACATAATGTAATTAAATCCTTCTTAAGTAACAGAAAAATCCAAGTTGTCCTCGACGGTCGTACATCTAAACAATATGACATAAATGCGGAAGTACCTCAGGGGTCTATCCTTGGACCGCTATTATTCCTGATATTCATAAATGACCTCCCTGATAAAATTGTTTCGGAGATGGGTATATTTTCCTATGACACCACTCTCTATAACAGATATGAGAGGAAAACAAATGAACATATATCCAGGGAAATAGCAGAAACTAGAGGATGACCTCCAATTTGTCGTGGAATGAGGACAAAAATGGATGGTCACATTCAATGCTGCCAAGGCTAAGCTTGTTTCCTTCAATAACTACAAGAAACCTTCTCTACCACCAATAGCAATGGCCAAGAACACATTGCCTAGCATTTACAGGGAATATGAACTGGAATAGATACATTGAGAGCATTGCTAAGGCTGCTGCAAAGAAGGTTGGCTCCCTCTACCGTACTATTAAACTACTTACGCCTGAAAGTATCCTGTACCACTATAAGGCCACCATTCGCCCATGTATGAGTACTGTTGTAACATCTGGGCTGGTGTATCTGCTGCTTGTCTCTTGGACAGGGTTCAAAAGAGAGTTGCCAACCTGATAGGTCCTGAACTGTCATATAGGCTTCAGCCTTTGTTCCATCGACGAAATTTTTCATCCCTCTGCCTGTTCTACAAATACTTTAATGGTGAATTCTCTGACGAACTGCAAACACTTGTAACTCCTCGACGTAACTACCACCGACAAACTCGACAAGCCACTAAGTCTCATCCCTTTACAGTAGAGATCTCTAGGTGTAAGAAAGACTTTTACTCCAATAGTTTCTTCCCCAGAACTGCAGGTCTTTGGAAGTCCCTTCCGGGATTCTGCTTTCCCAACTGTACTGATACGCAGAATCTCTAGTGTAAGGTGAACAAACATCTTTCTACTCATCTCCCTTCATAATACCCCTGAAATTATGTCCCTGATAGTAGCCCCCTGCTTCAAAGTGGCACTGTGCCTTGTTTGGGGTGAAAATTCAAAAAAAAAAATCCACTTCCTTGTTGAGGATGTTAACAGTTACATATTTCCGCCGATTCGTCTCTGATTCAATGTCGGATCTCGCTTGTCGGACCCTGTCATTCCTTGTGTTCTTTCTGCAATGTGTCGATTTGTGGTCGTTCCTGCCATACTCATTACATATTTTATTTTTGTAAAAACTGTCTATATGTCAATGTTGTCCGCCACAACCACTGCACGGACTTACGGGCGATTTTGTTTTGGAGATTATTATTATCTACTCTTTGATTGTGCTTGGGTTGTTGTCTTGTTTCCTTGTTTTTTCCTGAGAGATTACTTCTTTGGCCCACAACTAGTTCTTCATACGCATAACACGTCTAACTCCCTATTGTTTCTGAAGTCGTTCTTTATGTTGACTATGCGTTGGCAATCTTCTGCAAGGTTTTGGAGTGTGGGCCCTTGGTTGTCGAGTATTGAGCGAACTTGTCGTCTTATCTCTGCGTTTTTCGTCAAGATGAAATTCTGTGCAAAAATCAAACACTTAAAATCATCCGCTGATTGTTCAGCCAGACAGAAGGCATCGCAGTGCTTCTTAACAATGGACGCAAAAGTGAGATAATTTTCGGCATCACGTTTTCCCCGGTTGAAACACTTTCATCTCTTGTGAAAAAGAGTCGGAGTTGGGTGGAAAAATTCAGATAAACGTTTGACCGCCTCAGAGAATTCCAGTTCGCTCGTCTTCCTAGGTAGTCAAGGAACTTCTGGTGTTCTGTGGTTTCTTGTTTTCTTAAAAGTAAACGGAACATTTTGGCATTGCTCCACTCTTAGCACTCAACAGTGAATAAGTCTTGGTATTGCCTATAAAAAGCATCAAACGCCTTATCCTGATCTGGGACGTAAGTGAACGTTTCAATCGAACTCTATGTTGTGTTTTGGGAAAACGCTGCGCTGTTATCACAATATTCAGTTCTGTTCAACATTTTTTGAAGAAAAATTCCTCTTGTCCTTCTGTTGAAGTAAAAAATTCTCCTCTAACATCTCATCTTCTTTCGAGAGTTGCTTTGTCGCATTTCTTCCTGCTCTTTGTTGAACTACAGGAAAGTTATTTTTGTTGCTAAAACTGCTATTAACAGAAAACACAGAAACGTATATAGGTTGAGTGGGACTCCACTAAAATCGAAAAGCAAAAAAGTTTACGGCCCATTCTCACTGAGTCTCAGCTCCAGACTGCTTGATAGCAGAAACTGGTTACCGGAAGTGACGTCGGGAATATTCCTTCGTCAGAATCTCTAAGGGTGCCATCCCAACAATTATTTTCCATGTAATGTTGAAATTATCTGAACAAAATTATTAGCACAGTATTTTTTTACACGGTTTGAGGATTCCCCAAAGATGCTCTATTGGGTTTAAGTTTAGAGATATGCTTGGCTAGTCCATCCTCTTTACCTTCAACCTGTTCACTAAAGCAGTAGTCTTCTTGGAAGTGTGTTTTGGGTTATTGCTATACCGGGACACTGTCCTGTGACTCAGTGCTGAAGGAAGGGGACCATGCCTTGCAGCAGTATTTCACAGTACATAGTGGGAGTTCATGTTTCCCTCAATGAACTGTAATTTTTCAACACCTGAATTACTCATGAAACTCCGTGACATTCCTACCATCATGCTTGACTTTAGGCATGACACACTTATATTTGTACTCCTCACCTGATTTGCGCCACACGTTTGAAGCCATCGGAACCAAGCAAATTAATCTTCATCTCATAAGACCATCGGATATGATCCCAGTTATCCATGTGCTTTGTTGACATATCATCAGCAAACTGTTTGTTTCTTGTGTATCAGAAAAAGGTTTTCTTCTGGGATGACAACCATGCACAATAATTTGATTTACAGTGCGACGTATGGTCTGAGCACTAACAAGCTGACTCTCAGCCTCTTCAATCTCTGCAGCAATGCTGACAGCACTCCAACGCCGATATTTCAAAGAAAGCATTTGGATGTGACGCCCAGTGCGTGCGCTTAGATTCTTCGAACGACTTACCCGATGCGTTTTCTGAAGGGACCCTGCTCTTTTAAAATGATGGCTGATATTAGCCACTCTGCCGCAGCGTAGTTTCCGCGTGTTAGTAACCTTCTTTCCCATGTGATGGCATGTTGGAACGTTCAGTGACCAGTATGAGAGAGTGTAAGAATTACATTACAAATATGAACACAGCTGCTCCCTATACACACATGGGCCTAGTAATAATAATAAGTCACATGGCATTTGAGAAGAAAAATGACAAGTTACAATATGTTTGCACTCTAAGGGGGTATGATCCCGCACAATCGGGGGATTCTATTTATAAACGATGCTACTAGGAACTGACGAATCGAAATAATTCGCGTTCTGCTACCAACCAATTAGAAACCAGAATTGCTCCATAAATATTAAACCTTTCTGTAGCAATTTCGCATATGGTTTCTTCTTCGTGTCAACACGGGAAGAATCTTTTGCTCTGTGAATTCCAACTCGAGAACTGTCTACTGCAAACCAGTCACCTCCCACGACTTGTGTAGAACAACGAGCCATCGGAAACTGTTCTGAAACTAAACATGGCTTACACTTTTAGACAGTACTCATTTGGACATTTAGGGATGTACTTTCTTAGGAGTGTACTCACTTTTCTTGGCAAATGTGTATCTTTTAAGGGTTACATTATGCGTAATTTTGAAGGGGAAATAAATTAACTGTTATATAAGCTTCATCCAAACTATTTTCATTGTACAAGTGTCTTTTTGTCAGTGTTGTCCCATGAAGAGATATACTTAAATATCTAAAGGAATGTGAGGGGTGTACTAACTAAAGCTCTCTTCAGGCTTATATTCAAAAGCGGAATTCTTAATGGAAAACGAAAACCAACTTTTTGCTAAGGAATTCTTTTTGTAAAAGGGCCGAAGGGGTGAAGTTCAGCTGCGCAGAGAACAGGTTTGAGTGGGTGCGGATTTGTTTATTTATTTATTTTTCTATGTGTTTATTTACTTATTTGTCCATGTATTTATTCATTAATTTTTATGTTGGTATTAAGGAATGGTGTTGGTGGGGTAAGGGGTTGGCGAGTTAGGTTTTAAGGTCAAAGCGTATGTAGATATTATCTTAAACAAGTATGTGGCTCGCCTGTCTACTGGCCGCTGCCAGTCTGAGACTTATAAGAGCAAATGTATTTTTAATTCTTTTTATTATCTGTTTAATTTGAGTATTAAGATTTATCCGGATCTATTGACAATTTCTTGGGCTCCTGGGGAACGGTGAAAGGAATGGACAAGGGAGTAGGAGGCGTAAGAAAGAGGGTAAAAGAAGGAGGAGGAAGGAGCGGGAGATGGGGGAGAAGGAAAAAAGAGGGAAAGAGGGAAGAGAGAAGGAAGAGAGAAGGGGGGGAAGGGGGTCCATAATTTGTTTAATAGTGGTAGTTTGTTTTCTCTCACTTTACCAAAATCAGTTTTTCTAGACCACCCCTAATATTTATTACCATTTCATTTGTTCATTTAATGTTGGCTTATTAATTGTTATATTTATAAATTTGTTATTAAAACTTTTCATAATGATAGTAACTGCAAACTCAGAATGCATGTCATTACTAAACTCCTGAGGTCAAATGCAGCCATTTATTTATAACATGATTATTAAAAAAAAGAAGAGTGATTGGCAATTCTCCCCAGTTATTTGCTACTAACTAACAACGATATCACTTTACTGAAGGTTATATTAATTATTTCTGAATAATAATACCCACGGATCTTTTAGAAGACTATGTATACACATGTATCCATCTGCTGATATGCTACATGACTCTCCGGAGTAGATGCATACATGTATTATCTGGAGTTATTCTCAATGTCGATATCATATGGTGTCGTACATGATTTATCGTTTAGATTTCGGTCGCACTTAGTGATTGTTGTATATAAAAGATGTATCAAGATTGAGGTTAGCGGTTTTAAAGAGTTTTATTAGAGCGTTTCGCTTTAGTGGAAATATAACCATTGGTTTAAGGGAAAACAAAGGGATAATATTTTGTAGTGTATGTTTTCAGTTACTAGGTAAACATTAACCCTTTGTTCTCCCTAAAATCAATGGTTATATTTCCACTAAAGTGAAACGCTCTAATAAAACTGCTTAAAACCTGATTTAGAGTCAAATTTAAAAAAAAAATATTTTGCTAATGCCGTAAGTACGTCTTACGCATGTTTTGTTGAATGGAGCAAAACAGACACACATATAAATAAGTTCAGAAATTAATGTTTACAAAAAGAAGAAGAAAAAGAAAATAGTAATACCAATATCTATAGGGAAATCATAACCAGATGAAAATGCTCAATATTCGAGAAAAAAGCGTCGCTAAAAGAAGAAAGTTTAAATTTTGCAAATCAGAATTTACAACATTAATTATTCGAAACAAAGGATACAGATTAAAAAAAAAAAATTCAAACTATGTACTACCGGCACATTTATAGCTAGTTATGTTATTTTACTAACTGTTTTTTTTCTCTGAGGATAAGAACCATTCTTTGAAGCTTCGTGGAATGAGGAAATAATCGTTTTTAAATAGTAGCCTTGCTTTCGAATAGTAAATGTTGTAAATTCTAATTTATAAAATTTTAAATTTCTTTACATATATGTATTCATATATATATATATATATATATATATATATAATTATGTATAGATATATCTATAAATATATGTATATATGCAAATGAAATGTGTGCGTATATATGCATACATATATATATGTGTATATATACGCACATATATATATATATATATATATATATATATATATATATACTATTTTAACAAAAAACAAGACTTCAACGAATGGGATGGTAGCAAAAAATAGTGTATTTCATTGTTAGTTACAATTGTTTCAAGACCATTCGGAAAAATTCAAACATTATGTTGTTTGAAAATTTTCACAAGTACAGCCTTTCTTCAGATTTATAGAATAAAAACACTTTTACAATAAAATATTATAAGGAAAAGAAAACAACCGAAACTATTTTACCTCTATCGCATCCTTGCAAAGTATTTTTTAAAGATTTATATATTTACCCATTTTCGTATCTCTATTTAAAAAAAAAATTCCAACTGAAAATCATAGGATGTTTCCACTAATTACTTATGTCTATTTACTATGTTTTATTAATATTATTCATTGATTTCTTAAATTAAATTTCATATTTCTTTATTTAATTTAACTTATTTTTTATTTGTTTAATCCGGACTAATCAACTAAGTTAAATCGTTGCCATTCTATGTTAGTTTCATATCAGAAATTTGCTTTGTTTATTCACAAAATTATCGGCTAACCTATCTATGTGATTTAAGAAAAGTTTTTGTTTAAAACTTATTCAATAAGGAAATAAAGTTTAACATTACTTTATACTTAGTTCATTGCCAGTCTTGATTTAAAATTAAGGATCGCAACCTATTGCTGAATAATATAAACCCAGTAAAATTCGGAATACTACAAATAAGACTATCTATCTATCTATCTATCTATCTATCTATCTATCTATCTATCTATATATGTGTGTGTGTGTGTGTGTGTGTGTGTGTTTTAGGGATGGAACAATTCCAATATTTTTTCAATTCCGATACAATTGCCGATTCCGTTTTAAATTCCCAATTCCGATGCAATTACCGATTCCTATTCCGATTCTTTATAAATCTCTAAATTTTAAACTATAAAGTTGTTATTTTTCGCGATTACCGTATAGTTTAAAATTAATATATATTCACTATTTTAGTATTATTATCAGCGGTAGAATTTTTTTTTATAGAAAATAAAAAATGGCCAGTTGAAGGAATCATTTTTTATATCGGAAAATAGGTACAAATTTTTTCGATTCCGATACCGATTCCGATACCACAAAAGTTCAGATTTTTTCGATTCCCGAATCCGATTCCGAATAATCGTCCAAACACTATTATATATATATATGTGTGTGTGTGTGTGTGTGTGTGTGTGTGAGTGTGTGTTTGTTATTTATCCGGCTGTTACACCCTTCTTTTCAAAAATTTATTATAATTATTCATTTGTCATCATAAGCAAAGAAAAATTGTGTGCTTTACTTCTACCACAAAGCATGCTAGGGTACTTCCCAAGCATTCTTGGATATTCATTTGTGCTGGTGCTTCTGCTAAAAGAGTCCAATTGTTAATGGACCTGAAAACTCTTTCGGTCTAAGGAAAACATTTCTGAAGAAGTTAGCCGAGTCAGTGTTCAAATGTATCTTTATAAGTACAGATAAAACCGTGTCCACTTGCTCGAACTTTAGTCAAGAGAACCCAGTATTGATTAAATGGAAAATCTCATAAAACAAAGAGATGAAGAAAAGAAGAAAAGGAACGAGTATAAACTTTTAAAAACATCAACAAAAATATTGAATGACAAAACAAAATAACTTCGCGATAAAATGGAAGGATAAAGACCCTTACACACATAAAAATACGCTCACACACATACACCTGCATTCACATACACACACACACATATATATATATATCCATATATATATATCCATATATATATCCATATATATATCCATATATATATATATGTGTGTGCATATATATATGTGTGTGTGTGCATATATATATGCATATATATATGCACATATATCCATATATATATATGCATATATATGTACATATATATGCATATATATGTGTGTATACATATATATATATATATATATATATATATATATATATATATATATATGCATAGATAACGTAAATAACGGAAACCGAAGCCAGATTCACATTTCGATATTTGCAGATGCTCGTATATTTGGACAGGTTATTTTATTTATATTTTATGTCGTTTGTGTTTGTTTACTTTTCTACGGCTTCAATGCAAAAAAAAAAAAAATACGAAAGGGCTTTGTTAAAAAAACAGTTCGATTATTGTCTGAACGTCAATGTGTCGTGGAGAACGATATTGATCAAGATTTTCAAGCACAACATTCGGATACAAAAGAAAGAGAAATACTTTGTGGTTTTATAAAAAAGATCAATAGGGTTAAGCTCTGTAGATTTGTGTTACTTTTACTCGGAAATAACGATCTTTCCATGCGAAGATAAGTCGATGTTCTTATAAGGCACGCGTGACATATACATACATACATACATACATACATACATGCCTCCATACATACATACATACATACATACATACATACATACATGCCTCCATACATACATTCATACTTATACAAGGTACATTCAATAAGTTTGCAGACCTTTTTTTTTTACATAGGCATCACCACATTATCAAGGCCAAGAGGCCACTCAAGGATAATGGTTACAGAGTGTACAGTAGAAATTGGACAATATAGTAATCATTAGTAATGAAAACTATTGGAAAGGTACAATATCTTTCCATCATAAAAAATCCTTTAAAATTACTACTATTAAAAGTTTTCGAATGTGCTGAAATCAAAAATAATATTTAAAATTCCGGGAAATGAGTAGTTTCTAAGATAGGAAGAAATAATAGTTTAAAAAAGTGGACGATCACTTTTCTTTTTTTTTTTTTTTTACACAGGCATCACCACATTATCAAGGCTAAGAGGCCACTCAAGGATAAGGGTTAAAGAGTGTACAGTAGAAATTGGACAATATAGTAATCATTAGTAATGAAAATTTGGTAAATTTGATAACTTATATGGAACGGCTCATCAAGAACTTATTTACGTTAGATTTGAAGACAACCATATTGTAGTCAGCCGGAAAGCAGGAAAACGGAAGACAATTCCACAGGCGTGCAGTTCTAAGAAAGAAGCTTTGTTCATG
The DNA here is from genome assembly GCF_053919585.1 of Euprymna scolopes. NCBI lineage: Eukaryota > Metazoa > Mollusca > Cephalopoda > Sepiida > Sepiolidae > Euprymna > Euprymna scolopes. Next base: position 117,489,085 of record NC_136502.1, read on the forward strand.
GAGTCTACGTTTAGGTTTAGGCACAGATAAAGAGTGGGGTGAATTATTGATAGTGTTTACAGCTAGACGAGTGTTTCTTGTGAAAGTTTGGCGAGGGGGGACTATAGATTGAAGCTCAGTCGAACACTTTCCATGAAAATAACGATACATCAGAGACAAATTTGCAACATATCTTCTGTGAGATAGAGGTTGCAAGGAAGAGAAAAGGACATCTCCTACGAGGCTACGAAGTCTATTTTGAACTCTATCAAGGCAGGACAAGTCCTTTCTAGCAGCTCCTGCCCAGATGTGGCAACAGTATTCCATCCTTGGACGTACCTGGCTCTTATATAGATAGAGAATAGCATCAGCAGTGAGATATCTACCGGATCGATAGAAAGATCCCACCATTTTTCCAGCGGCCTTGGCAACAGATTTGATGTACGTATTCCATTTAAGATCAGGAGTAATGGTCAAGCCCAGAAGCTTGTCAAAACTTGATGCCTCCTGAAGACGAGAGCCATTCATTTCAATTGATGCCAGATGTGGATCAGAATGTTGATGATGTAAAGAGAGAAGCTTGGTTTTAGATGCATTAAAAGTAACCAGCCACTCCTTACCCCATTGTACTACGTGCTCAAGATCAGAGGACAGAGAATTGGAGAGAACTTGGTCGTTTACTGTCTTAGACGTGCTACCATAAATGGTTGTGTCGTCAGCATAAATGTCTACAAATGATGTAAGGATGTGATTTGGAAGATCATTAATGTAGATCAGGAAAAGAGTTGGGCCCAGGATGTACAAGCATTTAAAATTGTCGTCTGCAACCTCAATCTCACGAGTTTGTTTCTACTTTATCGTTATTTTCATGGCAAGTGCTCAACTGAGCTTCAATTTACTTTCACAAGAAACACTCGTCTAGCTGAAAACACTATCAATAATCCCCCCTCTTTATCTGTGCTTAAACCTAAACATAGATTCTATAAACAAAGCTTCTTTCTTAGAACTGCATGCTGTCTTCCGTTTGCCTGCTTTCAAGGTGACTACAATCTGATTATCTTCAAGTCCAACGTAAACAAGTTCTTGATCAGCCGTTCCACTTCAGTTAACAAATTGACTGAATTTCCATTACTAACGATTACTATATTGTCCAATTGACTACTGTACACTCTTAACCCTTATCCCGGAGTGGTCTCTCGGCCTTGATAAGTGGTGATGCCTATATAAAAAAAAACTGGAAAATTCACTATGTTATTTCTATACATTTTATGAGATGACAAAGTTTTATGATTTCAGATTGAAATAAACAGCTAAAACAGGAATTGGAATACACTCTACTAAAGCCTGATTGTCACAGCTGACGAATTTAAAAAATGAAATCTAGATGTGAGTACACTTTAGAAAAATGATATGCAATGAGATTCTGTGTTAAACTCGTAAAAAATACCACAGCAACGTATGGAATGCGTTTGGGTCATTTTGCAGGAAGTTTGCGTGAAGTTTGTTCCGAGGGGGCTAAGACAAAATGAGAAGGAAAGTAATCAACGAGATAGTATTGTAGTAATCATTAGTATTGGGGGTTTTGATAGAGTGTCTTACTTAAGGGGGCGGTTTGTCAGGAGTTTGTTTATGTTGGAATTGAAGATGTCCAAGTTGTAGTCAGGTGGGAAACAGGCAAGCGGCAGAGTTCCACTGGCGTGCAGTTCTAAGAAAGAAATTTGCTCATGGAATTTACGTTTTGATTTAGGCACAGATAAAGTGGGGGAAATTATTGACAGTAGTTTCAGCCAGACGGGTGTTTCTCGTGAAAGATTGGCGAGAGGGGGACGAGGAATTGGAGCTCAGACGAGCACCTGCCATGGAAATAACGATAAAACAAAGACAGGCTCGCAACGTCTCTTCTGTGGGTGAGAGGTTGCAGGTAAGAGAAAAGGGCACCCCTCACTAAACCATGAAGTCTATTTTGTACTCTGTTAAGACAGGATAGGCTGTTTTTAGCAGCTCCGGCCCAAATGTGGCAGCAGTACTCCATCCTTGGACGTACTTGGCTTTTATACAGATAGAGAATTGCATTTGTAATGAGATATCTTCTAGAGCGGTAGAAGGATCCTACCATTTTCCCAGCGTCCCTGGCAACAGAATTGATGTACGTGTTCCATTTCAGATCAGGAGTAAAGGTTAAACCCAGAAGCTTGTCAAAACATGGAGCCTCCCCAAGACGAGAGCAATCCATTTTAATTGATGACAGATGGGAATCACAGTGTTGATGATGTAAAGATAGAAGCTTGGTTTTGGATGCATTAAAAGTGACCAGCCACCTCTTCCCCATTGTACCACGCGCTCAAGATCAGAGGAGAGAGAATCAGAGACAACTTTGTCATTTATAGCCTTTGATGTGTTGCCATAGATGGTCGTGTCATCAGCATAGATGTCAACGAATGATTTAAGTATGTGTTTTGGGAAATCATGATGTGATGTGGTCCAGAACTTGCTCCCTTTGTCTGTTAATTATTCCCTAGGCTCAAGGAAAACTCTAGAGGTTATTGTCATGAGAATTCAGGAGATGAAAGTGGCTGTAACGAGGGTTATTGACACGCACAGATAAGAGGACTGCCATGGACCCTTTCAAAAGTTGTGTATACGGTACAACAAGTGCATTGCAGCCGGAGGAGATTACTTCGAAGATGACTAGAGTTTCATCTCTGTACTAGTAATGAAAGTACCCGAATAACATACCAAATAAATAGATTAATAATTTACGTTAGGATTTGTGTTCCTTGGATAGAAGCGTTGGCTTAGTTTGAATAAAATAAATACGTATTAGATACGTTTGAAGCCAAAATACCGCATTATTACAAAATAAACAGATATTTATTTTGTTGGAAACAACGCATCGTTCCGACATTTGAAAAGACTACCGTAAAAACAATAAACGGACTTTTTTTTACAAGTTTCTCTAATTGCCTGTCCATGTTTCGCCAATACACATAGCCACGTGCCAAGATTTTCATCTGATAAATTCCCTGATGTCCATAGTGGAATTGCTGAGAATTCTGCTCTGGAGTTTGGATGGGATAAGAACACTTTCTCCAAAAGAACAGTTCGAGTGATCTCGGATAAAGTTGTTGGTCTGTGTATGCTTTTGTGAGATGAAAATGTCGAACCTTTTGTAATAATAGCCTCCTTATAGCCTCCTGGTCATTTCGGAAGTGAAAGGTAGCGATCTCACTGTAGAAACAAGCGCAGAGACAACTTTAGGTTCCACAGATATAGCAGTGATGACTGTGTCTTTGACTACTTTTTGATGAAAAGAAATGAGTCTGGATAACGCATCTGTCTGGCAAATGTTGCTGCCTGGTTGGTACTTTATAGAAAAGTCGTAATCTAAAGGCACACTTTACTATCATTGTAAGCTGTTTGCTGTATAACTGGAATTTTTTCCCGGGAACTGAAAAATACTAATTAAAAGCTTGTGGTCTGTGATCAGAGTAAAATGCCGGCAGTTTGTGAAATTTCATTACCGCGTAGATAATTGCTAGGGCTTCTTCCTCAATTTACCTATACATCTGTTCAGTAGGCGTCAACAACTTTCATTCGTGTGCAATGGCTTTTTCGTTTTCATCAGGAAAAATGTGCGATATTACTGCTCCAACTTCATAATCTTAAGCATCCGTCACAAAATTAATGTCTAATGAATGATCATAGTGTTTACGCAATAGATCAGAACACACAAAAGGTTTTGATTTTCTCAAATAAGTCTTTGCATGTGCGTGACCAATTTGATTTGGTATCTTTTTGTAAAAAATTGTTCAGAGGCTGCCGTTCGGATTAGAAGGAATCATAATGACTTACAAGGCCCAGAAAGGATCGTAGTATTGTACCAGCATTTGAAGCTGTCATGTGCTTTATTACCTGAATATTGTTTAGATCTTGTTTTCGATCATTTTTGTCAAATATGAATCCAAGGTATTTCATAGAAATTTCGAAGAATTTGCATTTTTGTAGTTATTGTTAAATTTGAACCATCACATAAGTAAGATAATGCCGGAGATACTCTTAGGAATGTTCCTGCAACGATAATATCATCAATGTAGCCGGAAACTCTTTGTGGCATTATTTTTTGCATGTGCCACTGTATTGTCACTCCCCCTCCATCGACGAGAGGTGATTTGGTCACTCGCGGCAGGATACAGGAAAAGGGACAACAATGCAATTTGCTAGAACTTATTCTCTTTTTGTCGGCGACAGCATGGGGTGAGCACGTATATTTTTGTCTCTTACCTAAAATTATCTTTTTGATTGCTGCTTTTAGAGTAAAAAAATAATATTACGAAATGTGTAAGTCACATGGTGACTTAATATTTAATCCTCCTCACACACGCGTTTATTTTGTTGGACACAGTGGAAAAATTTTGAAAAAAAGAATACCAAAAAGAAAAAGAAATCAAACGATTTTATTGATAATTTAAATGAAGTTCTTGTTAAAAGGAACCACTAAAAAAACTGAACATTCTAACGTTTTTTTACTTTAGTGCAAGCAGCCTGTATTAGTTTTAAAAGTTAAATTTTAGTCGCCATATGTGTTACCACATAATAATAATATGTCAATCATTTTTTTAAACAATGAGAAACAAAGTCCCAAAAGGAGTGAAGTGAGTTGAGTTAGGTTTTTTGCTGTTGTTCAATGGCTTTGTGTAATGTGTTTATGAGCTGGTACTAGGGGTGTGATGAAAGCTAAGCTGTTGTTTTCTCTTTCTTTATTCTAGTGCTTGTATAGATTTGTCCCCATGGCTGTCCATATTGGTTAAGTGAAATCTCATAACGAGTTGCAACCGAACGGCGAACATACACGATTAAACTTGGTTTTCCGAATGTTTAATGATTTTCAAAAAAAGAATTATTAGCAAATACAGTTCCGGAATTTTGAATAATTTTTAAAAGAAAAATTATTCGAGGATAATGCTTTAGATATTACGTGAATTTTTGATAATTTTTATGATTTTTGAAAAAAAATAGTTGAACATGATACTTAAAATGTTTTCTGAATTTTAATGATTTTTATAAGAATTATTCGAACTAGCACTTAATGTGTTTTCTGGATTTTTAAATGATTTATAAGTAAATGTTAATCGAGCAAGTTCTTTATTGAAAAGTTTATTTTGCATTGCACCGAAACATAAACGTAAATGAGATCTTGATTAAAGTCTTTGTTCCTCTCAAAAGATAATTCAAAATTAGAATCAAATATACAAAGATAAAACTTTCTTCAGTCTAGAAGGATTTTCCATCCATTGAACGAGAATAGGTTAACCATAGCAGGAGAACGGAAACTGCATAGTGGTCTTAACCAAAATGCTAATGTTAATGGCTATTCTTTAAATATTTTTCTATATAATATACAAATTATTAATGATTAATTTGAATTTAATGAAGATTCGACATAGTTGACATTTTATTTTCTTCAAGCTATTATATTGTACAGAATTAATCATTAACAAATTTCACTTCCGTTAACCAATTTAACTTGGTAGGAGTGAATTACTTCGAAATGATTTTTATAGTGATCTTTTGAGAAATTTATTTTAGTAATAATGAATCAGACATTTGAAATGTTCTCCGAATCTTAAGAAAAAAATTTCATTATGAATGAAGTAACTCGAAATGATTTTTTTAATGATCTTTTAAAGAAGTAAATGATAACCGAAATACTTGGGAATGATTTTTAAAAATGTTAAAAAAAAAACAAAAAAGAAATTGTTAAAATACTACTTCATAGACTTAATGTAAGTCCGGGTTACTGTATCGATTCATTTTGGGAAAATTGCCCTAATTAGTTATTCCAACTAAATGAATCTGAGTTCCTCACTTTTAATTAACCCTTAATAACTATTAATTAGAAATTAAGAATATATTAATATGAATGATAATAATAACAACTCAACAATTGTAAAAATGCTTCGTAGTTTATGGTTTCTGCTGGGTGTTCGGCGGCGAAGCCTTTGCTTTAATTTAGATCCAATTTGTATGGACCGGCGTGATCATCGAATCGAGATGCAATCACGTAACTCCGGCCTAATTAAAATAAACTAAAATCCAAACTAGACTAGTTGCCGAAGGGGCACGATTCCAGCTGTAATGGATTTTTTTAATTGTTCTTTTTTGTCTGTTACAAAACGAATTGAAGCAAAATATATTTGGTGGTTCAAAAAGAGGCGTAATCCCAGTGGTAATCCCAGTGGTAATGCTATGATTAAAACAAATCAATGCTGGTAGTAACGTGACGTAAATCCAGTGAAAAACATCATAACAGAGCCTGTTGTGGTAAGAGTTAGTGTTATGGTAAGGAGGTGGTGCGTACTTTGCCATTAAACTTCTTCACAATGACAATAGGTGCTTTCCAGGATGAGTAATTTGTAGCCTGGATTACTCCTTCTTGTTTTAGGCGATCTAATTATTTTTCTACCGTAGTTAAAGCTGCGTATAGTACCTGACATTTTAATCTAATAACTGGTTTTGCATCTGCCTTCAATTTTAAAGTCGCTTTATCTTTAGAAAAAAAAACATCTAAGACTCCCTAAAACATTGCTGAACTTTGCCTTAGGTCTCTTCTTAAAATGAATTTCAGCGTCTGCTGTGGCATTAATATGGAAAGAATTGAAAAGTGAGTTTAGTGGAACATTGAAAAGATCACGTCGATCCGCACAAATCCAAACCAAGAAGATTCAGAAACAGCACGCACCTGATTTTTTCCTTTAAAAGAGACATTGCATGCCAACTCATGAGTTAGTTGTATCTTGTTTCCCGATGCACCACAAGCAACATGAGTTGTCTTCTTAAGGGTTAGTTTCCCCAACAACTCCCATGTTGTACGTAGACCTAAAGTAATATTTGAACTTAAAAATTTACGTTGAAAGTGGCAAAGATTGAATTCGATGTGGCTTTCTGGAAACGTCCTAGCGTTTTTCTGTAGTTTTTGTCTCTTGGCTGTGCAGCTTGAGGTGTTGCTGTTATTTTAACACAGAATTCGTCCGTGTGCCAGCGACGTGAACAATGTTGACGTGTGTGTCTTTTAAATAAGCAAAACAAGCATAACGCATCTCCTCGCATGACCTACATGGTGTAGGCGGCTTCTTTCTACTTCGGGGATTTCTCTACTAGTTTGCTATTGTTTGAAATGAACACTATTGTCATATCCTATTTTAGATTCATTGCTCGTTGAAATTCTGTGCCCAGAATTCGAAGTGTAATTTCTTTGACTTTTGTAAACATAGACAGTAGACACGTGTGTATATCCGCATCCTTCGGAGTTTATAAACCTGCAATGAAGATAAAGCATTTGAATTAATCCTCTGTCAACGATTTCAGCCGAAAAAATTTCAAATCGTAGACTAACAGTTCAAACATATGTCACAAAATCGTCTGTAAGCTTTTTTTTTTAGTTTCAAGCAATTATAACGAATGATCGATAATGATACTAAATCGCAAAAAAGTGTCTGATAACTGTGCTATCGTTTCATCAGATGTGAAATCTGTTGTTTTCCGAAAAAAATAATTTGGAGCATCTTTCATGTTCTGCTGTGCCGATGCGTCATTCATAGATGTTGATTTATGTAGAAACATATTCTTCCATCGCCTATACCAAACAGTAAATGTTTGTTCTAAATTCGCCTTGAACGAAAACTCCGTTAAATGCTTGCTATCGTGTAAAGAGAAATTAATTTTGGTGTTTCCAAAAATTGTTTGTGAGATTGTACTGTATGAGTTCCAATTAAACTGTTTTGAGCCTTTAAACATTCCGCTTGCTGATTTCGCAATGTTTTATCCAGTAAATTTGGAGCCAAGTTCCGTTTTTTCTTTTGTGCACAATTTATTTCTTGTGTGTTCACAAAAAATATTGTGGAAAAAGTATATTTTTCATTTTTTTTTTCGTGTTTAAAAAATAAAGAAGTTATTGCGGAAAATATTTTTTTCCGTTTGTGCACAAAAGAATTCTCCGAATAAGTTTTTTTTTTTAAATTGTCATCATGCGCATTTCTTGTTTTTATTAAGTTCTAGTATTAAATCTTATCTCATCCTCATCGGCAAGTTTGTTGTGTTCAGAAAAATATAACATCAGGATTGCTGTATATCATAATAACGAGCACATAGGCTTATTTGTACTTTAATTCATTTTATTCACGATAGAAACATTAAATTATTTACATGGAAATATTGAGTGTCCGGCATGTCGCCATCTTGCAAACCTCTCTCTCCTCTCGAACTATTCAGTCATCCATGGCCATAACTCAAAGCAAAAGGTGATACCATTTTTATTTAGAGTTATGTTTCCCTTTCATTGCTAAAACGATATATATATGTATATATTTATATATATATATATATATTCTAGAAGAAATCAGACATTGAGTCTAAAGAGCAAAGTTTATTTTAATGTATTTATTCTTTAAAAGAACGGTGCTCATAATAATGTAGTTATATAACAAACTCAAAAGGTATATTTATTTATATTAATCCTAGAGCTATATTAATATTGAGCATAAAGATTGGTAATTGTAAATTATAAATCAGTTCTAAAGAGAAAAACAAACAAAATAAAATTAAGTGTACGATCGTTTCGGAAACGATATTCATTTTATGAAAATTTAGAAAAAGCATGGACAATAATTGACAAGTACTTTTAATTTCGAATATGAGCTCCTCATCAGCACAAAAATTTCAACCATTGGTTTCAACCATTCGTAGTCAAAATTCAACATGCCCACATATGCATTGACGTACTTTAAAACAAATTTTCTAATAAAAACCAATGAGGAATATCCACCTTACTTACTACAAAAATGCTAGTTTATTTTGGTGCCTTAAACTTCTTCACCCCCCACTCTTTTTGTGCTGATGAGGAGAATATATTCCAAAATAAAAGTATTTGTCAATTGTTGTCAATGCTTATGCTCAATTTTAATAAAATTAATATCGTTTCCGAAACGATCGTACACTTAGTTTGATTTTATTTGTTTTTCTTTTCGAAACTGATTCATAATTTACCATTATCAATCTTCAAACTCAATATATATATATATATATATATATATATATATATATATATATATATATATATATATATATATATATATATACAAGTGTAGTACCAAAAGTAAAGTCAACTATTTTTAACTCAAAAAGATCAAAAGCTACTGAAACAAGCGACCTTTTGTGCTCACCAATGAATTTTTCTACAACGTAACCACCATTCGACAATCTATTATATAAATTTCAAACGTCTGTGTGCTTGTGTGTGTGTGTGTGTGTGTGTTTGTATGTCTGTTAAAACTTTTGACACCCGTATCGGACTTACACGAAACTGGTACAACCTTAGAGGGAAATGTCCCAGATGCATAATATATGAAAATTGGGGGGAAAAAAAATTACTATTTTAGAAGTCAACTGGATTACTTATTGGAAGAAAGGGCCCGTTTTTCGCGTCTTTTTCGCAAGTCACGCACGCGTATTAAACAAAAACTATGTTTAAAACGCTTATTTGTCGACGTTATGATGCCATAAGCACTTGTGGCTGTATAAGAAAAAGCGCTTGTTCATAAGTTTTAGCCTTCTTCTCTGTCGCGTTCAAGCCCGGCCACCACGGCTCATTTTTTTTTGATTGAACGGGCACCCTCCGCTATTTTGACTGAAAGAAAAGTTGTTTCAATTTATTTTTTGGGAGAAGGTGAGTTTTTCCAACGCACGGGCAACGCCGAGCACCCAATCGCTAGTCTATTATATAAATCTCAAAGGCCTGTGTGTGTATGTGTGTTTGTATGGCCGCTAAAAGCTTTCCGCATCCGCATGGTACACACACCAGCATCGTTAGAAAAAGCTATCCCTCAGACAAAAAATATCGAAAAATTGGAGAAAATCACGCATTATTTCGTGTAGAAATATCGTTTTGTTTGAAGGGATAAGATAAAAATGTTACTTTCGACCCGGTTGTCAAACTGCGCATGCGCTAAGCGTCTTTATGTCCCCATTTTAAATAACTAAATTTTCTATGCTGAAACATCTGCGTTTTCGTGAACCAACCGACAAAAACATTCGCATGCTAACTTGAGTTATGCGAGTTTGAGCCTTACATGCGTCATTGTTGCTTACAAGATATTACTATCGGTTTCGCTTTTGTCTGATAGCACTTAAATCCCGTTTTTATTAACGGCAAACCTCCCGCCGCCCCTGTTGTCACATTTTTTTTACGATCGGGTAATGCCAAGCGCCCTGCTAGTCTATTATATAAAGGGAACTGTCAGTGTGTGTTTATGTGTGAGTTTGTATGCATGCTAAAAACTTTTCACATACGCATCGTACACGCACCAACTTGGCATTGTAAGAAAGAGCGATCTCTCGGACAAATAAAATCTAAAAATCAGAAAAAAATGGTCGATGATTTCGTGTAGAAATTTTGTTTTATTTCAAGGGAGTTTTATATAAAATCGTGTCCAAATAATTTCAACATCTGCGCATGCGTCAACCATTATTCTCTGAATTAGTTTGAATACACTGATTTTCGACGTGGTTTTGTAATCTGTGTTTAAAATAGAAAAAATAGCATAACTTTCAAAATATTTGCTCAAATTCAGCAAAAATCAGGGAAATAAGGCACCTTGTTATGCTCCTCCAGTGTACCCAATTTCACTTCTCTGCGTTTCATAGCAATTTCCAAATTAAAAAAAAATATTGACCTGCAATAAAGCGATACACAGGGTTTATTTTACATTTTAAACCGTTTTTTTCACAGTTTAAATTTTTCAGTTTGTTATATTTAGAATTTTTCCCATGCAAACATTTTAATTTATCTGTTTTATTTTTACTTTATTTTACAAATTTTGATTTCGGTTTCAATCAAAATGTTTTTTACATTTAAATACCATACTTCAGCGGATTTTATGACTGCCTCTCTCCCCGCTGTCACATTTTTTTTCTGGATGAATTAAAACTAAGCGGATTTTACGACTGGACAACGCCCCACCCCCCCATTCACAGCCGTCACAATTTATCATATATAAGAAGATTTTACGACTAGGCAACACAACCCCGCTATCACAATTCTTTTTTCTTTACCACCGGGCAAAAATTTGCCCCTCCCCCGCTTATACAAGTTTTCTTCGACCAGGTAACACCTCCTTCCCAGTCGCGTTGTCATAATTTTTTACGACCGGGCAACGCCGGGAACCCCCGCTAGTCTATTATATAAAGGACAAATGTCTGTGTGTGTGTGTTTGCGTTTCCAGCTTTAAGTCAAAAATAGAAAACGGGCCGCCATAATTATGATATTGTCAGAACCGCTAATCCTTCATGCGTGCCATTCAGAAGATTCAGAAGAAATATCAATTTTTTCTACCTTAACGACTGTAAAATCTAATTGGAGGTCACATAAAATCCTCTCCTTCTAAACGGCTTAAAAATTTGCGCATGCGTGAAAACTATTCCTCTCTTGCATGCGTTAAATACAAAAAATTGCAACATCAGCTCATCACAGTCGCCTTGGCCTATGGGTTAGAATCATTAGATTTTATGTTCCGAACCACCTTACGGCGGGCATTTTTATTTCATTTAAACAGGTGTAAAATATTAAAAAAAAATATTCTTTTTGTTTTGTACTTTGTATTATTTATTTTGCATTATCGGTGATTACTTAAATTAAAAGAAAACATTCTTTTTATTTCGGGATTCACGTAAACTACATTTTTTTTTACATCGTAACTGCTTGATTTTTTTTCTTTTAATAACACAATGAGTAATCATTTTTAAAACATAAAAATGTTTATTTGGGTTAAACAATAATTTTTGTTATTTTAACAATTGAATTATTTACAGTTTGTTTTATTTTTAAGTTTTTTTTATCAAAATTATGAACTTTATGGACTGTAAACAAACACAGCTGTTGCCAATGACCGTAAAGAGCAATCTTTCTAGACTGAGGCAGCATTTAAGAAATTCGCTTAAACTGGTATATAGTCACAAAAAGTGATCAATGAGAATAGCTTCATCAATTTGCATCCCTTCTGCCGAAATATCTTGTGGAGTGGTGGTCAGGTATATCTTATTTTGGGGGGTGATTATACTTCCGTATTTTTAATTTTTGGAAATTATTACATTATAGTACAGTTACCCTAACCCTAAACCTAATCCCAACCCAATCCCCACCTCTTTCATATACTTGGATAGAGGCGGGGGTATTTTTCTTATTTCGAGGGTTATGGACATCGCATTTTTTTTACATGCTAACTGCTTAAAAATTAATTCCTGAAGTTTAACTCATTTTCTTAACAATTACAATCTACGCATGGTTATTCCTTCTTGCATTTGAAGACGATGCATTCACAATATCATAACATCGATCAGATTTTGGACTAATGGATACGGTGTTCGCTTACAGGCTGAGGTTCCGGCAAAGCACAGGTAATATTTTTCTTTTAAAAACACAATAACTAATAAGTAATCATTAAAAAAATAATAAAAATACGTTTATTCTAGTTAAAACATTTCTTTCTTGTTAGTTTAAAAAGTGAATTATTTTGTTTTACTTTTAGTTTTTTTTATTAAAAAATATGAAAGTTGCGCACAGTTGAGTAATACAAATTCTTTCTAGACTGAGGCAGCATTTAAGAGATTCGCATAAACTGGTATATAGTCATCGAAAAATTCTCAATATCCTGAGAATAGCTTCTTCTCTTAGTATCCCATCCGCCGAAACATCTAGTGGGGAATTGGTCAGGTACTTCTTCTTTTTTGGGCGATTACATTTTCATGTTTTTATCCGTTTTTAAGTAAGATTACCATATCTTTTATTTGTGAAATTGTTGTGAGTGTATCGATGTTGCCCACGTTGTTGACATATTGCAATGAAAAGTGTTCAATATCCTTATTAAAGCAGGTGTATCCAAATGGACTTCATGTGAACCCGGGCAGCGCCGGATATCGCTGATAGCCTATTATATAAAGGGAAATATCTGTGTGTTAGTGTATGTTAGTATGTCCGCTAAAAACTTTTGTCATCAGAATCGAAGTGGTATAGACGTGACACCGTCAGAAAGAGCGAACTCTCAGACACATAATATCGTAAACTTGGAAAATATCATCAATTATTTCATGTAAAAATGTCGTTTTGTTTGAAGTGGGAGTCAGGTACAAACCTTACTTCTGACACTATTTGTAAACCATGCATACACGAACGGTCTATTCGTTCTTTCGTTTAAAAAGCTAAATTTGCACCGTCATAACATTTGTGTCGTCGTGGATTCATCGAATACACGTTTGCTTACGAATTTAACTTTTGCGAGTTCGCGCCCATTTATTTATTTTTTTGTTTTGCTTACAAAATTTGGCTTTCGGTTTTGCTTCTGGCTGATGGCACCCAAGTCTCGTTTTCTTTTTACGACCGGGCAACGCTCCCATCCCGCTAGTATTAAACCAGAGAAAAACAAGATAAAATGTCAACCATAACCGGTTATGCAAATACTTTGTTTCGACGATCAATCAGTTTCACCTGAGTTCAATAAACGAGCATGTCTAGGCTATACAATAAGTTTCTTCGTCTATTCCGCCGACTGTCCAAGTCGGTTTCCATTGTAAGCTCGCTCTTTGCTGCATGTCCTTTAAATTGAATGCGGTGTTTATTGAAAACCTCTAACTCTTTCTAAATTGAAAACGTCCAATTCTTTCTAAATTGAAAACGTCTAACTCTTTTTAAATTGAAAATGTCTAACTCTTTCTAAATTGAAAACCTCTAACTCTTTCTAAATTGAAAACGTCCAATTCTTTCTAAATTGAAAACGTCAAATTCTTTCTAAATTGAAAACGTCCCTTTCCAAATTTAAAACGTCTATCTCTTCTAAATTGAAAACGTCAAATTCTTTTTAAATTGAAAACGTCTAACTCTTTCCAAATTTAAAACGTCTAACTCTTCTAAATTGAAAACGTCAAATTCTTTCTAAATTCGTCGAAGTTTATCTCTTAAAATCTGGTCGACAGCAGGCTTTCTGTTGGTTCTGATCCCCATTGAGTAGGAGTCGATTTTATTTCCTTCAGTTACATATATTATTTTGTGCTACATATGTTAGATATTGGCCGAAAGATGTGTTGGTCGATTATTATTATTATTATTATTATTATTATTAGTAATTATAATATTTATAAATAAAATTATTTATGCTAAAACGTTTTAATAGAAATGAATGTTTGTGTTCATAACTAGTGTTACGGGCTGGGAGAAACTAAATCGGGGTGATCACCCTTGATTGCTCGTAATACAGACTAAAAATTATAAAAAAAAGAAGAGCTAAAGTGCGTCGAGTGCAGATTTGCGCCCTAGAGTGACACGTTGTATAACATTCGTGACTGATTCTCATTTAACCTTGAACGATCTAAACGCAAAGCAAGAATGACGCAACACGCGGGTAAAATATCATAAAGGCTTTATTAAACATATAATTGAAACTTGATGCAACACCTCAATGGATCGCGGTGAGGTTGAGCAAACGAGAAGACAAGAAGCAAAAAAATAAAAAATAAAATAATAATAAATAATATGTCTGCCTCTTTCTCTATTTCTGTCTTTCTCGCTTTCTCTCTTTATTTCTATTTCTCTTTCTTCATTGAAAGGAATTAAATTGTATTGTTTTTAAACAGTCGAGTCTTTCAACTTCATCGAAAGCAAACATATAGTAGTTTGGTCTGGTCGCAAGTGACGATGGACGTGGGTCGAGAATCACCTAAATTCAATATGCTCCTCCAGTGTTAAATAAAATAATTACATTTTTATAAAAAAATGTCCTTGTTTGCTATTTATACAAGCATTCTATCTGCAGCGATAGCATTCATTTCAGACAATTTTAACGACGTAAAGAAGACTGAAGAAGAGACCAATGTCAGGTTATTATAGCCAACGCCATATCGACTCGTCGATGTATCATTTGGTATCGTTTACTCCCCCAGGATCTGGTTGCCTTTCCCAGGTCAGTTCTTAATCAAGTAACTCTACCCGGGTAAACGAATATCGTGTCATACTTGTAAAACAAGACTAGACGAGCAACATTTCGGCGATGGGACAGAGATTAGAGCTTGGGCCTGTTAGATTTGATGCTTTTTTTTGACTCTATCTAAAAGGAAGAAATTGATAGTAGGTTCCTCAGCCCAGATGTGCCAAAAATACTCCATGGTGGATTTGTCAAATATAGAATATTCTCTGGTGCAACATGGTAGAAAGAGCCCACATTTTTTGCATCAGCTTTGTCAATGTCTTCAATGAATTTCTTCCAATTAATGTTTCCCATAAATGTTAACCCCAGGAGTTTGAATAATGAGCTCTCAAGTAGGATATTATTTGCCATGGTAATCGGTGGTTTAAGGTGTTTTTTTCTGTTAAAATGGTTTGATATCTTCAAATATTTATTCATTGTTTTAATTTAAGTCATTATTTCACACGTTTGTTTCATTTTACTTCTGTAAAAGTTCAAAAAAAGTCAAGGGGCCGCCATCTTAGACTTGATCCATATATGAGATACACAAATATTCTAAAGTTCCATTAAATTTCTTTATCTCTCAAGTTGAGAGTTAGTAAGTTGAGAACATGATATTACTCTCTCTTCAATTGACCAGGATAGTATGGTATACCGATTTTTGTCTCCTGGTTTTGTTGGAATCCAGGACAAGAATTCATCTCAGCTGGTAGAGCACCCATCTTCGTGTTGCTACCTGACATCACTCGCAGAAGTTACACAATTCCTCGTAAAAATCCGTGTGGGTTAGCCATACCTAGGAGATCTTATTTGTTCTACGAATACTATGTTATTTTTAATATTTTGTCAGGGTTTAGTTCTAGGAAAAGTATCCTTATGTATGGTTGTTCTGACAAATCCCTGTATAGAGACACCTTAGATACTAAAGGATAGTATCTAATTGGCATTCAAATTCTTTCCAGTAGGCATTGCAGTTATCTCCAGTAGGCATTTAAGTTCCATCTACTAGACATTCACGTTCTATCCAATAGACATTCAAATTCTCTCTAGACATTCTAACTCTCTTCAGTAGGCAGTCCAGTTCTCCCAGCAGCCATTCCAGTTTTCTTCAAGTGGCATTCAAGTTCCTTCCAGTAGACAGTCCAGTTTTCTTCAAGTGGCATTCAAGTTCCTTCTAGTAGACAGTCCAGTTTCCTCCAGTAGAGATTTAAGTTCTCTCCAATAGGCATTCAAGTTATCTCCTTGTGAATACGTGTGTATAGTGTGAATACGATTATAGATTCATTTCTTATCCATGTAAATTAATTTAGGAAAGAGCGGACCTGGGAGTAATCGCTCCTAAAAAGTACTCACACACCTATCAAAACTACGAATTTATGATGTTTATATCACCAGCTGTGGTTTATGGTTTTATGGGGAATTCTATTTGGCCTAGAGATTGACCTCTCCTATGTATTATCACTTCGGATCCATGTTGATTTGGGGTTTACAGCAACTGTACTGGTGAAACCACTCTTTGATATTCTATCTTTGGATACTGTTTTCCTTTTATTCCCAGCTTAATTCGTCTAATCATAGTTTGAATAGCATAAACCAGTTAACATAAGACTTTTCCATTTTCTTTATTAATTTCGTTAATAAGATGTTTGTTTTACGATAATGAGGTTTTGATTCAAAAAAAAAAAATAAATAAAAAAGCAAATAAGTTGATACACCTTAAGAAAGACAAAATGAAATACATAAATGTTTCGTTCAATTAAAATAATTATTCAAAATTAATTAGATTTTCTTTTTTGTTTTGGCTTCCATCGTTAAAAATGAAAAAAAAAACACAAAAAAAAACAAATGAAAAGCGTCAGCCATTTTGTTCATAAGCTTTTATCTTTTATGAAAACGGACCTTTCCACCATTTCCACTCACAAGACTTGTAGTGCATTGGATGAATGGCAGCGGCCCAAAGTTTTTAAGTTCATAATGTCTAGGTTAAGCCACATTGACACGTTTTTAAGTGAATATATAGAATTTATTATACGCATTTGTATACCTTACTTGACATATAAACATAGATATACTAGCATGTCCCGTTAACCGGCGTTGCCCGGTGGAAGCCCGTCCTCTCCCTCGCAAAAAAAGTAAACTACGGTTGCGGATAGTAGCGGCCGTGACCAAAATGAAATAATTTGGCTTTCACTGGCGATTAGTGCTAGTTTGAGGCGATAACATACAGATACTGTTTGAATTAAAAAAAGCAATTAAGAGAATGTATAAATTTATGTATGTATTAATGAAATTACGAAACATGTCCATTAGAATAATAATAGAAAGTAAAAACAGAAGCTTTAGAGGTTAGAGATTCTAACTGTATATTCTAACGGAATAAATAGAAATTGATCAGTAGCAGTAGTAGCAGTCCTAGCTGTTTCCGTTTGTTGCTCAAGTCTTCTTCTTTTCAACTTTTCCACCAATAGTATTAAATTAAATCCCAGTTTTATGTCGTCTTTTTTAACGTGTAAAACAAAAAAAAATACGATTTTTCACTTCACTTCTTTGAGTATTGTCATGTGAAGAACGGCGTTGGACATAGACATCCCAAACTCTCCATGTAAAACTCAGCTTTCAGAAAATACATCACCAACATTCCCATGTAAAGTACGGCTTTCAGAGTAGACAATCCCCCCTTTTTTGGGAGGGGGATATTCCCCTTTAATTTAATCGTGATAATATTTGTCAGCATACTTACCTTCAAATGCTAAAGGAAAAATTGGGGGGAGGCAGTGTCGGTAGGCGAGAAGTAGATTTGTTTATCGTGCGTGCGTACAAACATGGCAGCCAGTAAATTACAGTGCATAGTAAAGGTTTTTATATTTCTATAAGTACTTGTCTCCGCAAAATTTAAATTAGATTTCCTCATCAGCATAGTCAAAATACTATAACAGTCGTTATTCTAAAGTAAATTGTGGTGGTGGACTTAATGTACAAATTTACCCCCTCATACACATAAAAAGTTAATGTGTGCGCAATGTCGAGAATCCATTGGATGATGTTGCCGAAACATTCATATTAATTCGGCGACAATCGTAATAGATTGCGTTGGTTTAAAGAAAGTATATTTAATTAAAGTACATATAAAAAACGTAACTATGTTTAAAATTACTAGAACAAATTTACAAAGCGAGCAAGTGAGTGAGAGAGAGAGAGAGAGAGAGAGAGAGAGAGAAAGAGAGAAAATAAATAAATATTTGTGTTTTTTTTTTCTTCGGCATTGCCGTGAAATATTTTTTCTTTGGCATAAAAAAATGTAAAAAGCGGGCGAGAAAGAGAAAGCGAGAGAGGGCGAGAAAGAGAGAGTTTGGAAGAATATATACAAAGAGAGATAGGGGGGAGAGACAGGTAGATAGATAGATAGATAGATAGATAGAGATAGAGAGAGAGAGAGAGAGAGAGAGAGAGAGAGAGAGAGAGAGAGAGAGAGGAAATGCAAACTTATGCCGTAAAACATAAGAAAATGAACGCAGCAATTTACTCAGAGCAAAAGTAGGTATCATTGAATGGTACATTAGCGTTCATTTAGCATGGGAATACCATAAATCCGGAATAAAGGAATGGTCAGAGCTAAGCCAATCAGATTAGGCGGAATAGTCTGGGGAGACATTATTTGTTTTCATTGGAAAAAAGAAAAATTATTTTATGTCTATGAGTTTATGATCTAGTTACGAAAGATTGAAATCGCTTATCCGTCGAAAGCGCAGAATTCTTCCCGGTGATGACTAGGGGCAGTAGGAGGACTTGCTATTTAAAGGGAAATCAGGAAGAATTTCCTCTAAAGATGTTTGCGATTGTAATGATGTTGGTCTTAGGATTAAATGTAAGATTTTATTAAGAAGAAGTATATACATGTCTAAAATTGCGTTCTAAAGTTATATAAGATAATTATGCATGCGTGCATATATTTGTTGGTTTTAGCCGGGGAAATCATTGTAAAAGTGTGAAAATGAAGGTCGAACGACGGCATTACAAATATGCATGCGTTCCTGTTTTATCTTTTAGTCTTACATCTAACGTGTCTTCCTCTCTCTGGCCTTACCGTAAAAGGAAAAAGTAAATTGCAAGCTGATCATTTCGGTTTCGATTCTCGGTGGTGGCGCGCAAGTCATTTTTTTAATGAAAATTATTTCAGCTGTTTTGAAAACTTTCCAATCGGATTATATGAATCGTCACGCTGGACTTATTATGGAATACATTCTCTCTAAAAAAACTATTTTGCATTGTGGATCAACTTGAGAGTTGTTTCACCCAAGTTGAAATATTATGCGCGGTTTGTTTTTATATATAATTTTTTACACATCCAACATTTTTTCACGTTTTTTATTTGGCAATTTATTACTACAATAAATTGCGGTTTGACTTAATGCCTTAACTAGCAAATTCTAGCATTGGTACAAATATAATTTGCTGATTTCTTTATGTCCTCTGATGAGAAGAATAACAAGAATAGCATTCTTTGAAACTCCGCAGAATAAGGACTTTGCAAATTATTTTTTGGAGTATTCAGTCGAACAATAAATTTGGATTGTAAAGTTCAACTTACAGTTTTAATTTTGTTTCTCTTATAATAAGCTATACGCTCTATTGTGTATTGAGCTTTTTTAATTCGTTTGGGATTAATTTTTTTATATATAAATACTGTTATTTATATTAGTTTAAGTTTACCATTGCGCATATCAGGTAAGCACTACATTACTTTGTTTTCATATATATATATATATATATATATATATATATATATATATATATATATATATATATATATATATATATATATATATATACATACGATGGGCGTGCAATACGTAATGCCCCTGACCCACTTCCCATAGTAGTAGAGCAACGAAACTTGGCACAGTTATCAGTCTTTCTCTACATAGGAACCACTCAGAGTTATGCATTACTCCCATCGTTTGATGCAGCTCTGGAGATCGTTTTTGTAGAATACCCCAGGTTGGTCCTCCAACCACGACGTGACTTCAGAAATCAACGCTGCATCAACTGGGAAACGCTTTCCTTTCAAAAACAACTTCATGGCTGGGAAGAGGGTGCAAGGTCAGGAGAGTAGGGAGGATGGGGAAGGATTTCATAATCATACGCCTGATCTGGCGAAATGAGAGTTGTGGACCGGATAATTGTCCTGCAGGAGGAAGGTACCTTTGCTGATTTTGCCCCGCCTCCTGATTTGGATAGCTTTCCTTAATTTCCTAAGAAATGAAGTATAATAGACTCCTGTAATTGTGGTACCCTTTGCCAGTAAATCTGTCATCACTACTCCGTCCTGGTCCCAGAAGACTGTGAGCATGACCTTGCCAGCGGATGGATGCATCCTTGCCTTCTGTGGAGGTCGTGAGTCTAAGTGCTTCCACTGCATTGACTGGGCTTTGGGCTCTGGATCATAATGATGAACGCAGGTTTCATACTGTGTAATCAGTCTTTTGAAAAACTTTGACTCATCCTCTTGGCATATCTCCAAATTCATCCTCGACCACTCGACGCGTTCTCCCTTCTGGAATGGTGTGAGCAACCTGGAAATCCATCGGGTTGACACCTTATGCATATGCAAATTGTCATGAATGATAGTTTTCACAGACCCTGTACTAATCTTGATATCTTGGGCAATTTGGCGAATAGTAATGCGGCGATCTTCCAAAATGGCAGCCTACACTTGACGGACAGATGACTCATCAATGGCAGAAGGGGGCGACCAGGCCTGGGAGCTGTTTCCACAGA